>NC_073306.1:179564631-179759631 GCF_027595985.1 Sorex araneus | reverse complement strand
TGTAATGGACTCTTCCCTGATTCTTCCTCCAAACCTTCCACCTCTAGATCTAAGTTTCTTTTGACCTCTCTTTTGGACCTTCAGCTATTTGTCTTTTCTAGTGTTAAACACATTTTATGGCATTCTTAATTTTATGGTATTTTTGAGAAAGCTCAAATTTTTCCTTCCTCCTTCCCTCTCCCTTTCTTCCCTCCCTCCCTCCCTCCCTCCCTCCCTCCCTCCCTCCCTTCCTTCCTTCCTTCCTTCCTTCCTTCCTTCCTTCCTTCCTTCCTGTGACCATGGTTGTGTTATAGGTTATACCTGATGAATCGTATAGCCCGAGCCATCGCCTGTCTGTTCCCTCTGTCTGTTTCTGCTGCTCGTGGTAGTTTGTGGTGTTTGATTGCCTATATTCAGTCACCTTGAGTTAGTGATGAAAATTGCTGATATTAATAATGTGAGAATCGCTATTTTCCTCCTAGAACATTGTTAATTGATACATTTACCGGACTGGAGTGATAGCACAGCGGGTAGGGGTAGGGCATTTGCCTTGCACGTGGCTGACCTGGGTTCTATTCCCTCGTCCCTCTCAGAGAGCCCCGGCAAGCTACCGAGAGTATCCCGCCCACATGGCAGAGCCTAGCAAGCTATCCGTGGTGTATTCGATATGCCAAAAACAGTAACAAGTCTCACAATGGAGATGTTACTGGTGTCCCTCGAGCAAATCGATGAACAACGGGGTGACAGTGCTACAGTGATACAGTTATACATTTGCCAGGTATATAGGCATGTAAGAGACCCAGAATTACTTTATTTTTTAATATTATCTATCGGGGGAGGGAAGGGCTATACCTTGAGGTGCTCAGGGTCTTCCTGGCTCTGTGTTCAAGAGTGATCCCAGGTGGTACTTGGAGATCAGAGCACCGTTGGGAATCTGAAACAAGTTCTGTCATCTACAAAACAGGTTTCTTACCCTCTGCATTTTCTCTAGCCTGCAGAATCACTTTAATCTCAGTGATTGTTCTAGATTTGAGAGTTTGGTTTTTTTTTTAGATTTGAGAGTTTTTGTTTGGGGCCACACCAGACTGTGCTCAAGTATTATTCCTAGCTCTGCACTCAGGGATCACTCCTGCCAGGTTTGGGGGACCATATGGGGTGCCAGGGATCAAACTCAGGTTAGCAGCTTGCAAGGTAAGTGACATACCGATTGTACTATCTCTCCAGTCATGGGTTTGAGAGATTTCAAACCATCATGCTTAGAGCCTCTCAAGCTGTGATGTGTGCACACATGTTCTCATATCTCTATTCAAGTACAAATTCTTTTTAATTTTAATTCTATTTTAGGCATCATGGTTTACAAAACTGTTAATAGTCAGTCAGGTTTCATACACGAACTATTCCAGCACCACACCTCCCACTAAAGTGCTCTCTTCTTTCTACCATTGTCCCACTGTCCCACTCTTTTCTGCCTCCCCCTGTTAAGCTTCCTACTGGAAACCAGTTTTCAGTTCCTGCTGACTTTGGGTATTTGTTATTCCCCTACGATAATTCCTTATAGCCCACATATGAGAGAACATTCTGTTTCAGTCCCTCTTCTTTTTGACTAACTTCACTCAGCATTATACTCCTCAAATGTATCCATATAGCAGAATATCCCATGATTTCATCTTTTTTTAAGTGTTTTTTTTACTTTTTTATCGAATCGCTGTGAGATATACCCTTACAAAGCTGTTCATGATTAGATTTCAGTCATGAGTGATCCCAGGTGGTACTTGGGTATTCCAACACCCATCCCTCCACCAGTGTACATTTCCCAGCACCAGTGTCCCCAGGTTCCCTCCCATCATCCCCAACTCCCTGCCTGCCTCTTTGGCAGACACTTTTCTTCTCTCTCTCTCTCTCTCTCTCTCTCTCTCTCTCGTCCTCCTCCTCCTCCTTTTGGGAATTGTAGTTTGCTATATTAATACTGAAAGGTTATCGAGAATATCCCTTTACCTACTTTTAACACCCAGATCTTGTCCAGCGTGATCATTCCCTGATATTATTATCATACCATCTCTTCTCTATCTTACCTGCCCTCAGCCCCACACACATTTGTGGTTAGTTCCAACCATTGACCAGTCCTCCCATTCCCTGTTTTCCCTGGTCATAGATATTAGTCTTCTACTACATATTATTTTTGTATTTTATATGACAAATGAATGCAGTAATTCTATATCCGTCCCTCTCCTTTTGACTCACATCACTCAGCAGATTTCGTCTTTTCTTAAAGCCATGTTGTGCCACGGTTTCTTTATCCAATAATCTGTTCTTGGAAATTTGAATTGTTTTGTTTCCATATTTTGGCCTTTGTGAATAGTGTTGCAGTGAACACTGGCATGCAAATATCTTTTTCTGAATAGAGTTTTTGGGCCCTTGGGGTAAATACTAAGAAGTGGAATTACTGAATCATATGGAAATTCAATTCCTAGTTTTTTGAGATGTGCCTATATTGTTTTCCAAAAAGGCTGAACCAGTCAACATTCCTACCAGCAGTGAATGAAGGTCCCCTTTCCCCCACATCCATTCCAATCCTGGTTGTTTTTGTTAGTAGTGATGTGTGCCAGTCTCACTTGTGTAAAATGATATCTCATTGTTGCTTTGATTAGCATTTCTCTGATGATCAGTGACGTGAACATATTTTCCTGTACCTTTTGGCCATCTGTATGTCTTCTTTTTGGAAGTTTCTGTTCAATTCTTCCCTGTTTTTTTGACAGCAATTGTTATGTCTTTTTCTTTCTTTTTTCTTATAAAGTTCTACTAGTGCTTTATATAAAACATTTTGTCAGTTGAGTGGTGGAAAAATATTCTTTCGCAGTCTGTGGGTATCTTTTTTTTTTATCCCAGTTATCATTTCCATTGTGATGCGGGAGCTTCTTGGTTTTTTGTAGTCCCATTTGTTCTTCCCCCCACCCCCGATATCAATGTATTTATGCCATTTTGATTTGATTTCTGTGCTTGATGTGAGCTAGAAAGGGTTCTGAATTCATTCTTTTGCATGGGATTGACCAGTTTTCCCAGCATGTTTGCTGCAGAGGTTTTCCTTGCCGAGGCAAGCCCTCAGACGCCACATTGTTAATAAACCCCAGATGATGTCAGTGCTAGTGATGGTTAATTTGGTGTGTCAGCTTGATGGGCCTCAATGTTCCATATTAAACAATACGTCTGGGTGTGTCCTGATGAGATGAACGTTTGATGGGTGTGGGCAGGAGGACTCAGTGAAATAGGGGGCCCTCCTCATGGTAGATGGGCACCTTTCCATGCTCTGAGAATCTAAGTAAGACAAAAGGTGGTTCAAAGAGGAGTCCGCCCTTTCCTTCCTCCTTGCTACATGAGCCTGGCTTGGAACCTGTTTTTTCCCTCAACTCTCCTAGTTCAGGCTTTCAGACTCAGACAAAATGCCACTCTCCTCTTGGTCACCAGCTCTCCAGCAAGGAATGGCAGGAGACATCTTGGACTCATTAACTGCATGAGCCAATTCTGGAAAGACTCATGAATCAGAACATATATGCGTTCAAATATCTGAGAAGAAATAGCTATAGACATAGACCTTCTTGGTTCTGTTTCTCTGGAGAACCTTAAT
Organism: Sorex araneus; assembly: GCF_027595985.1. NCBI lineage: Eukaryota > Metazoa > Chordata > Mammalia > Eulipotyphla > Soricidae > Sorex > Sorex araneus. The sequence goes on along the minus strand of NC_073306.1, from coordinate 179,756,030 downwards.
AGAGTGATGGTGGTGCTGTTTCCAAGTTGAGGGAGTGCTTATGGGCTTCCTTACACAGTCAGTCATCTGGTCTAAAATAATGACAATTTCATTTCTTCTTTTACAGCTCCATGGCAGTTGGTTTTTCTTGCCCAATTGCTCTGGTTATGACCTCAAGTATAATACCACATGAAGAGATCATCACAGAGATTCATGTTGATGCCTGATCTCAGGAAGACAGCATTCAATAATTCACTGTCCTGTACACAAACTTTATTGGATTACCATGTTGACATCTCAGTGCGCGCCAGCCATGGGTCACACCTGACTGTAGTTTAATCTTCCCAAATTGCCGGCATCAAAGTGTTAAAGTTCTCTTCCATTTTTAATTTGCTAAGAGGCTTAAAATATATAGATATTTGAATGTGTATCAAGTTTTAGTCAATGTTCTTTTACATATATTTTACGTATGTTGTTGAAGTGGAGAATTACACTGTTTTTTTTAAACGTGTTTAGGCACCATGGTTTACAAGACTGTTCATGTTTGTTTCATGTATAAATGTCCCAGCACCACACCCAGCACCAGAGTGTCAGTGTTCCTTCGGCAGTCTACAGAGGTGTCCTTCTGTCACACACCATCTCCTTGTAGGCTTGATTCTGTAGGCCAACCTCAGGGCCTGTGGCCACTGGCTGTTCATTATTCCTTTACTGTGTTTCTTTATATTTGACCCATGTGAGAAATCATTCTGCATCTGTCCCCCTCCCTTTGACTGACTTTACTCAACATGATAACCTTGAGTTCCAGCCACATGAAAATAAACGACATTATTTCATCTCTCCTCATAGCTGAGTTATACTGGATAGTTTTTAAGTGTTAAGTATGTGTGATAGAAGTTTGCTCTCTCACTTGCATTACTATAACATTTTTTTCAGTTTGTGCTTGTTTTAGTGGTGCTGGGGATCAAACCCTGAGCCTCATATGCAGCCAGGCTCCTTACCATGTTTCTGTCCCTCTTTACAGTTTTGATGTTGAGTCAGTCTAAGATCTTTAGAGAGGGGCTGGAGAGATAGCACAGAGGGTAGGGAGTTTGCCTTGCATGAGGCCGACCCAGGTTTGATTCCCAGCATCCCATATGGTCCCCCGAGCACCTCCAGGAGTAATTCCTGAGTGTAAAGCCAGGAGTAACCTCTGTGCATCGCCAGGTGTGACCCCAAAAAAGCAAAAATAATAAATAAATAATAAAAGAAAGAGATCTCTAGAGAACAGAATTAAAAGAAGATCTAAATATGTACACATATAGATATCTACATGTAAATTCTATTGGTCCTGTAACTCTTGTATTATAGAGATGTTTATTACTATTTTCTTTGAGTGTTCTGCAATTCTTATTGTGATTTATTCTTTGACCCATAGATTACTTAGACATTTATTATTCAATTTCCAAAATTTAGGGATTTCTTAAGTAGAAACAATTTGTTGTTTCTAGCTTAGTTTCATTGTGATTGGAGAATATTTTCTGTATTTATTCAATATTTTGACAGCTTTTGAGTTTTGCTCCTTGACCCACTATACGATCAGGTTGAATAAATGTTCAGGTTTCAAATGCAGTTGAAAATATTACTTTTAAGTTACTTCAAGAACTTTTCAATACATGTCAATTATTGTCTAATTGTGTTGCTCAAACGACTCTCTTAGTCTATAATTTGCTGAGTTTTTTTAAATTTCCACCTTAGAGAAGCCATTTGAGTTGGAAGATAAGGTCCTAAGAGCATGATGAATAAGAAATAAAGAAAAAAAATCTTCTTGTATTAGGAATTAACTGAAACTTGAGAATGTTGTAAATGAAGCAGATTAAAGAAAAATTCCCTAAACTACATGATAGGGAAGAGACAAAAGATTTGTAGAACAAAGGAACATCTAATTATTCTGTTGAAGATATTTTGAGTTTCTTTAATACAAGCTTTTTCATGTCTCCAAACTTACAGTAAAGTATACCATCTAATAAAACAGACTCATTTTGTTTGTTTTGAGAACATCAAGGGAAGAGCAAAGTTCCACGTTAACCAGCAAGTACAGCAGCAGAACTTGCTGTATATGTCCTGATCTCCACTGAGGCAACTTTCAAAACCCCCGAGGGATGCTTGCCCAAGCAGACTGCATTAAATGCACTGACCGGCTTTGTCTAGTGTCAGAAATGCAAGCTGAGACCTCTCTGAAGGAATACATGGGGTGGAAGTAACACATGACATGGATGAGATGGTGAGAGAAGTGACATAGAAGTGTGCTTCTTGGTGGAGTGATAGCACAGCAGATAGGGCATTTGCCTTGCATGCGGCAGACCCAGGTTTGATTCCCAGTATCCCATATGGTCCCCTGAGCACCTCCAGGAGTAGTTCCTGAGTGCAGAGCCAGGACTAACCCCTGTGCATCGCCGGGTGTAACCCAAAAAGAAAAAAAGAAGGGGGGTGTTTCTTGCTCCTTATCCTCCCACAATTCACAGAAATCTGGAGGGCCCTGTCTTCAGGAGGGAGTGGAAAAGGGATCTGGCTGTCTTATCCAGAACCTACAGGGTAAAAGACCCCAGCCATTTGGGTTTCATAGCTTTGTTGTATTGTTGTAAGAAGATAGTGATGATTAAAAAAAAAAGTTGGCTTAATATGACAATTACCTGTAATTACTAATCATCTTATCTTTGGACATTCTGTCTCCTAACTTGGCCATTAGGATCCAGAGAAAGGAGCAATGTTTTAGTCAAGTGAAATGCCTTCTAAGACTATCACATGGCTAGGAAAGTATTACTGTTAAAACAGACACTAAGTACACTTGATTTCTTGTTGCCAGGTTACAAGATAGAAATAGGTCCAAGAACTGTATTTGTTATTTTATTTTCCTGCAGTGCCGAGGATTGAACCCTGGGCCTCATACCTAAGAGGCATGAGCTCCACCACTGAGCTATGTCCCTGGCCCCCAGATTAGTTGTCTGTTGTCTACAGATAATTACTCTTTTATAGAGATGACTTGAAACAAGTTGTTTTCTATTAAGAATTTGGGAGTAGGGACCAGTAATATGGCTTAAATGGTAGCAAGTCCTGGATTCAATCCCTGGTGTGTCATATCACACCTCCAGCATTGCTGGATATGGCTCAGGTGGTCCCTAAGCACAACCAGGTGTGACTGCCACAAAAAATAACGTAGAGCTTAGAGGAAATTGGGGCTGGAGTGATAGTACAGTGAGTAGGGTGCTTGCCTTGCACGCAGCCAACCTGGGTTTGATCTTAGCTATCCCATATGGTCCCCAGAGCACCACAAGAAGTAATTCCTGTACTCCTGAGTACAGAGCCAGGAGTAAGCCCTGAGCATTCTCGTGTGTGACACAAACAAACAAACAAACAAACAAACAAACAAACGAATTTAGGAGCAGCTAAGCTAGATAGATGTTGAACTTAGGTCCCCATGAGCAGTAGTCAGAGATGTTGACTGGAGCTAAAGTATATACAATTGGTCCTGGAAATTCCGTGTCTCAAGTGGTTCACTCAGTGCTGCTATCAAGAGGTCTTCATTTCTTAGTCTTTCCACAGGGTGACTCTCACCTGGCAGCTGGATTCTCCACCATAGTCCGGCGGGGAAGACCTCAGGGAGGAGCTGTAACAAACTTTATAACCTGTGCTGGGAAGTCACCTGCTTCTCTCCCCCTTTATTCTCTTCCTCATCCGTGAGTCACAGAGTCTAGCCCACATACAAAAAGAGGTGACTGAGGTTTTCTTTGAAGTAAATTGTTTGTGGGCAGATTGTAAAAACCACCGTGGAGAAAAGTCTTTGCACGTGAGCGTGTGCTCAATCCCTTTTTATGAAAGAGATCCAAGGAACCACTTGGATAGTGACATGAAATCTCTGGACATGCTCTCTCTTGGGTAACTCTGGCTCTTTTTTCAGTCCGAAGATGTGAGGGGTTGTGTCTGAGACATCCGAACCACTGTTCCCTGTGGAAACGGTGCTGTGTGACTGAATTCTCCCCACCACCTCCCGGCTTGATTCTGGAGAAAGACATTCAAGATATTCACTCTGCAGAGCCCCTCTGTGCGGTGAAGTGCGCACCCCGATGGTAGTAGGCCTGACTGGAGACAGGATGACGATGTGGCCAGAGCAACACATGCGAGCTGGAGGAAGAGCACTCATGGAGCTCAGGGCGAGATGGGGGCAGGCATGCTGACAGTGAGGTCCAGCAACGGCTATGTGAACACACTGTTCTTCTACCAACAGAACTTCAATTCAAAGACTTCACCCTCTACTTTCTCCCTCAGCGGAACTTAATATGTTGACGCTGGCACGTATCACCGGTGCCTCATACTCGGATGCCGGTCCTGTGCTCAGGGATCACTTCTGGTGGGACTAGGGAGACCATACGTGATTCCAGAGATCAAACAGGGGTTTGCCACGTGCTTGGTCAGTGTCTCAGCCCCCGTACTTATCTCTTCGGCCCTTCTAATAATAAACCACTCTTACATGATTGCATGCTATTTTTTTTCTTAAAAATTTAAGAATGCTTATATTAAATAATTTTAGAAATAGAATTTCCCACTAAAACAGATGCCATACTTTTTTGGAAACTCAAGTTCTTTGAGTGTGACTCTTCTTTTTTATCTTATAAACTTTGATTCTTCCTTGCACTCTCTATGTCAATGAATGCTTCTTTAAGAGAATTCATAGAAAGTATTTGGGAGTACTCATATGAAAATGATGATTGTTCTCATAATTGTGCCCGTCTTTGTAGGATCCAAATCTAAAAAAAAAAAAAAAAGGTAACACACAGGTGAAAAAAAACATTAAGAAATTCTAAAATTTGCATTATAATCTTGTGGGTTGATTTATCTGTCATAAAACCAGGAGGGATTTGATCAAATTCTAAAATAGCAAAAGGAGGAGTCAGAAAGAGTGTGCAAAGCTTAAGGTCCTTGTGGTCATGCTCTGGTTCAAACCCCAGCACTGTATATGGTCTCCCCAAGAAACACCAGGTGTGGCCTCTGACCTCCAAGTATGGCCTGAATACCAAAATCATTTTTAAAAAGTTAATGAAGAAATAAGAAAGGAGTTGCATATGTGGGCAACACTAAAGGTGCAACTTCCAAACTCCTCTTTTTGCATCATTCCAAATGCACAACCATTTCAGAGTTATTGGCTGATTACCACAATGAAAAATAAGTCTGATTTTCTCTTCAGACCTGTTTTATGTCATGGGGGGTGTTTCCACAACTACGCTCGGAAACCCAGGGACACTCCTGGTGACACTTAGCCAGAAGTACAAGCCCAGCAGTTTGGCTCCAGCCCAGCGATGCAATTCTGCTCGACCCCTGAGTGCTAGGAACCAACAGAGCTACACCTAGTAGTGCTCAGAAAGGGTATGTGGTATGAGAGACTGAACTCAGAGGCTCCACGTGCAAGGCATGAACTCCAGCCCTTTGAGCCAGCTCCCTGACCCCTCCACTTCTGTTTGAATAATATCCATTTTATGGGTGAGTGCATAAAATCTGAAATGCTAACTCATTTTCATTTATGCACACACGAAATTTGTTTGGGCACAGTGTTAGCTTCTAAGTCTTCTACAAGCGCTCATCTGTGCAGATGAAGTATTTACAGATGAATGATGAATTATATAGCTCTAGTTAATATAAGATAGAAATGGGAAAGGAGGACCCTCTGCGCCTAAAGACTTTGATTCCAGAGACCTAACACATTAGGGCATCCAGCGCAGCTGCTTACAGCAATGCACTGGGACTGTGAGCTGGGCTATGCAATTTCTGACAGAATTTTCCCTGGACTTTATACAGAAATCCAAAACCGTGCGGACACTGCTGTGTCCGCGAGACTTAACATCTATAATTGTCAGCAATGTGAAACGGTTTCTTTTTAACAGGTCTGACTTGGGGGGGAAACTCCAAATAATAACAGCGAGTTTCTGTTGAAATATTGCAGGTTATTAAAGTAGCAGCCATTTCTGTGGACTGTGAACTATGCAACAGCCCCATGCCGGCCGAGGAGAGGAAATATCCCTCTTCCCGGTTGCTTCCCATTTTCAGGGAGAAACACGGCGTGGTGTCCACCATACTATGAAGTGCGGGAAGGAGGATGAGGGGGGGGAAAAAAGGAAAAGGAAAAAGGGGGGAAAAAAAGAGTTATGTACTTGGAGTAGTGGGGCTACATATCTCTTCGTTCTCAGCAATGGAAAACTAATTATCAAATGCTTCCTTGGTAGTAGGGCTGTCTTTCTTTGGGGGAAACTCCAACAACAATAGTGAGTTTTGTGTTGAAATATGGAACGTAATCAAGGTAAAGAGAAAATGAAGTGAAATTCATCAGTTACACAGTTGGGGGCGGGGGGGGGCGGGGGTGGGGGGTATACTGGGGTTTTTGGTGGTGGAATATGGGCACTGGTGAAGGGATGGGTGTTTGAATATTGTATAACTGAGACATAAGCCTGAGAACTTTGTAACTTTCCACATGGTGATTCAATAAAAATTTTAAAAAAATTATCAACACACAAAGCAAAAAAAAAAAAAGAAATGGGAAAGGAAAATGAGACTTGGGCAAACAAAAATGCTGACTTCCTTTTCTTCACAGCAATGGCAAAACTCACAGACCCTCCACAATGTAGGACGCCAGGACATCTGTTCACTTGGTTTTGGTCATTGCAAAACAACAATGATAAGGAATATTACAATTTTGCAAAAATTGTAACATTCCACTTCTGGAAACTGGTATTAAGAAAGCAATCAAGGAAATTCCTGAGCTGGGGTGATAATGTGTATGTGCTGCCTACATGAGCACTGGACTGAAGTGATAATATTGTGTATAAGGTACTTGCCTTACACGTCAACCTGGTTTAATCACCAGCACCACATATGGTCCCTTGAGCACTACTAGCACAGAGCCAGGAGTAAGCCCTGAGTACTACCAGGTGGGGCCCAAGAAACAAAATAAAATGGGTTTGGGTGATGGTACAGTAAGATGCTTTCCTTGTATGCAGCCAAAGATTAGAAGATGTTTATAATAATTAAGGATGAAAGTGTCAAAATAATAAAATTGGTTAGCTCAAGTTTACTATATTTATATATTTTGTAATCATTTAAAATATTTTGAGAGGTTCAAGAGATAATACAGGGGTTAAGGTAGTAATCTGAAGCATGGCTGATCCTGGTTCAAATCCTGACACCACCTAAGGTTCCCCCAAGCACTGCTAGGAGTGGTCCTGGAGCACAGAGCCAGGAGTAAGTCCTGAAGACTAATGGGTGTGGTCCAAAAAAACAACTCTAATGTCCCCAAACCAGTCTTTAAATAAAACTTTATTATGGAATAAATTTCATTGTATTCTATTTGGGTAGGGGATGTTTCCATGAATTCACATATCCACACTCAAATACTATATGTTTCATACATTTACAAAGTTGAAGTGACTGTGTAATATGCAGATATCCATATGTGGTGCCAAGCATGAAATCAGGTCTGCTGTATGCAAGGCAAGAGCCCTACACACTGTCCTATTGCTCCAGCCCTATTGTTCTGTTTTTGTTTGAAAGGAGGCACATCTGGTGAAGCTCAGGGATACCTCTGGTGGTACTAAGGGGACCATATGTGGTGCAGGGGGACTGAACAGGGGTTGGCTGCATGCAAGGCATGTGCCTTAAACTCTATACTATCTCTTCAGCCCTAGACCAGAGCATTAAACATTCGTTTCTGGTTGATCAAGTATCACTGAGAGTGTGCTTAGGTGCCTGTACCTCTCAGCACTGCTTAGGAAGCCACCCCCTAAAAGTTACCTCAGTGAGCAAAAGGAAGACACTTCCCATTGAGCTTCTACTGTCATACAGTATTTATAGTAATACTATAGTAGTTATGCAGTTGCTGGCTATTGACCATTCACCAGCCACCAGTCTAAGATTTGGTGTCATTAAACCTCAGATTACCTTAGCAGGTAGGTATTGCTATTCCCATTTTTCAGATGAGAGGTCTGAGGTTAAGAGAGGTAAGTGGCATGCCCACAGTTACCCAGAGGTTCACTGGCAAGAGTGCAGAGCAGAAGCCAGTAGTTGAGCCTAGAGCCCATATTCCTTGTAAATATATAATATTTATAGGGGCAAGGTCAAATACGGTAATAGAAGCAAATCAAGTCTTGGTTATTGGAGCTGGTGATTTGGCTCAACAACAGCATATGCTTTGCAGGCATGACACTCAGGACTTACCTTCAGCATAATAATTACAAATTAATTGTTTGCAATTATTTTGTAAAAAGAGTCTCTTGCCCGCACACCTGGCTGTCTTCCCCGGGGGCCCCTCGGAGGGGATGGGCTCCAGCTTTCTTCCCTGCCCCGAGCAGAGCTCCTGGAGGCTGAAAACCACCGGAACCTAGCCACAGCCATGCTCAAGGCCCCTCTCCACACGTTCGGACAAGCCTCACGCATGAAGGTACCGGCAGAGGAACCCAGGTGTGTGTAATCCCATCAACGGCCAACATCCAGAGACTTAAAAGCAAGCTCCCAGAAGATATCTTATAACCTACTTCTCCCTCTGGGAGAAACTCGCAAGCTACTGAGAGTTTCCTGCCCACATGGGACAGCCTTGCAAGCTTCCCATGGTGTATTCATATGCTAAAGCCAGTAACAAGCTGGATCTCATTCCCCTGACCCTGAAAGAACCTCCAATGCGGCATCGGCATCGCTAGGAAGGCCGAGTGGAGAGAGGCTTCTAAAATCTCAGGGATAGGACGAATAGAGACATTACTGAGCCCGCTAGAGAAATCGACGATCAACGGGATTTCGTTATTCATGATTCATGAGAACCCTTCATACATTCACTGCCTACTCTTTGGTAAAAGTTTCTTTTGGTGGGGGTCGGGGCATCCAGCGATGCTTGAAAGCTACATCTAGGTTTGTACTCATTGGTCACTTCTGGGGATACTCAGGGACCATATGCAGAATCAAGGATTGAACCAGGGTTGGCCACATGCTAAGCAAGAGCCCACCCCTGTACCATCTCTCCAGTCCCAATTTTTTTCACTATAAGAAAAGAGTTCTTGGGGGCTGGAGTGATAGCACAGCGGGTAGGGCGTTTGCCTTGCATGCGGCCGACCCGCATTTGATTCCCAGCATCCCGTATGGTCCCCTGAGCACCGCCAGGGGTAATTCCTGAGTGCAGAGCCAGGAGTAACCCCTGTGCATCGCCAGGTGTGACCCAAAAAGTAAAAAAAAAAAAAAGAGTTCTTAAAAAAGAGAATGGATGAATGTTCTTTTTCCCCATCAAAACACAATATTGGAAGTTTCTAAAACTTGGTGGTCAGAAGTAGAAAAACCAGATAAGAACAATCTACAGAACATGTTCTGTGTTTGGTTTTACACAGATGTTTTCCTCTAATTATCTGGTCATGGGAAGAAAAAAGAGCATAAATTATATGTTGTGATGCAAACATATTTCTCAGGTAAGATCTATTTAAAGATCTAAGCAAAGCCCAATGTATTACATATGGACGAGTTCTGTAACTGAAACAAAAAATCCAACCTTTCCCAAATCTCAATGCTATCTGCATATTTGGATGATGTGATCCTTGAACCCACAAAGCTCAGTTTTCTGAGACAACTTAATGATGAGCCCTGTGGCGGTGATTGTTCTTCAAAGCTCTCCAGCTGAGTTTGATGGGCAGCCAGTGCTGGGAGTCCCCAGGACACTACCAACCTATCTCCCCACTTAACTAGCTCAAACACTGAACATCCACAGCACCCTAGTGATGTCATTTCCTGTCCTGCTATCTGATTTTTTCTCACCTCTGAAAGTGAGAAGAGAAGTGACAAGAGTAACAACCTGATGAGGATTCATCAAGATGAATACACCAAGCACCTCTCACAGAGTGTGGGAATGGGAGTAAAACTCCAACATCCCCTGCTGTTGTGCTGTGGTGTGTGGTAATGGTGATGATGATAATGGTGGCGGGATCCTTCTTGACCAAAGATTCTGATGGCGTGTTTCTCTCAGAGAAAGTAGGAACCATAGCTCCAACTCAATTCGGACCCACTGAACCTTACCATGCTGTAGCTTACATGAACACACTTCTAGAACCAAATTAACGTACAGCTCATTACTAAGGAATGCGTAAGTTTACGTGGGGGGCAGGGGAACCTCATCACTGGAGCTACAACACAGAGGAACTCACCTAGGGTTGAAGTGAATTTCTTCAGGAACTTTCCTCTGGTCTGTGACCACATTCTGGTTGTCTCTGTAATGAATGGGGTCATCTGGGATCCTAAATCGGGCCATCTGAATTTCAGAGTCGCTTAGCCCCGCGTGAGAAATTCGCGCATAACCCAGCCTGTGACAAAAATAGAAATGGTTTGGAAAGGTTTCATCATCACATGTAAATCTACTATAGAACCCCTTTGTGATTAAACGAATTTCGCATTTCTAATTCTACTCTGAATATCACTGAGTTAAATTGATTTTTACTCCAAACATTTAATTTAAATTTTCCCTGATTGGTTTGTTTGAGCATGTGATAGTGCTCAAGGGATCACTCCTGACAGTCCTCAGGGGATTATATGTTGCGCTGGGGATTAAACTAGGGTCAACCGCCTGTAAGACAAGCATCTCATTATCTCCAGCCCTTCAAAATATTCCTTTATGATACATAAATAAGAAACATCCACTAGCAGTAATTAACCAATATGACAGCTTTACTCTCCTTTTTGACACTGATGAATATCCTGCCTTTACAAACTGCCTCTCTCACATTTTGGGTCAAAACACTAAATTCTTCAGAAAGGCAAAATATGCCTCAGTTCTTTCTTCCCTTTGAAGTTCCAATCCACAAGCCTACTTTCATCCACATTTACTAAACAATTATACATCCTCTTCCTCTAGGAAATTCAAACACTTTACAGATGTTAGCCCAGTGGTTATCAATAAGCTTGGAAGGGGGAACTTGGGTGCAGCAAAGAACTTATTTATCGTTTGCCTCATATTTTAATAAGGCCAGCATCGATCATTCATTCGTTTAATGAGCAAGTATCTGCCAACTCCCTGCTACATTCAGGCTTGTTGTCCCTACTGCACACAGGGATAAACCGTGAGCAAACTAACTCTTTCCCTTAAATAGCTCATGTTCTAGTCAGGGAGAATAGGTATAAAAGCATATATAAAATGTATCCGGTGGTGATCTCTCAGGAGGGGAATGCAGAGTAGAGAGGAGGGGCATGGGGCTGCCAAGGGGGCTATTTGATGGCAGACGGTGATGTCTGAGCAACAAGTGGACATGAGAGGGAACAAATAAACCATGCTGACATGAGAACGAAGGTAGACCAGGGACGGGAACAGCAATGCAAAGGAGACTGTGCTTGGTCATTGTAAGGCCCCTCCACTTTGACTGGAGTGGGTGCAGGGTAGAGAACAGGACTGCAGACATGTTGGGTATGGGGTTGACATTCCGCTCATGAACCTTCATGGGAGTTGGAGATCAGGATCCTGACAATCCACATCCTCCCCTGGGCTGGAGAGACAGCGCAAGGAGCCGAGAGTGCATGGTTTGCATCCAGACATGCAGAAGGCCACGGTGACATTCCTGGCACAGTCTGGTCCCTTAAGCACTGCCTGCAGCGATCACTGAGCACTAAGCCAGTAATATTCCTTAAGCATTGCTAGGCATTGCCCCCCAAACAAAGAACAAAGCAAACCCAAAAAGGAACGGGCAGGAGAGTAGTAGAGTAGGTAGCGCACTTGCCTTGCACGTAGCTGGGTTTAATCCCAGCTCTGCGTTATGGTCCCCCTGCGCACTGACAAGAGTGATCCCTGAGCACAGAGCCAAGAATAAGACTTGAGCACTGCTGGGTGTGCACCCCACCTCCAAACAGACAAACAAAATAAAAAAAATAAAACCAAACCAAGTCTTCCACTAAACCAGGAACCACACTGATGCACAAACTGACTTCATTTAAGGGCAGGACTTTTGGTGAGGGACAAAGACTATAGAAATGATTTTGTGAACTGAAACAGAAAAACTGTAGTCCCTAAATTCTTTACTTTGGGTATTTTTTAAAAAATCAACTTTCCACTTGATAGACTGAATGTCTGTGTTGCCACAAATTCTTCTCTCTCTCTCTCTCTCTCTCTCTCTCTCTCTCTCTCTCTCTCTCTCTCTCTCTCTCTCTCTCTCGCTTTTTCAGGTCACACCTCAAAATGCTCAGGGGCTATTCCTGGCTCTGCACTCAGAAATTACTACTGGTGGTTTTTGGGATACCATACATACAGGATGCCAGGAATCAAATCCAGGTCAGCAGCATGCAAGGCAAACACCCTACTTGCTGAACTACCACTCCAGCCCCCTACAAATTCTTACGTTAAAGTCCCAAATATTCACCTCAGTGTAGCTCTATTTAGAGACAGACTGAGTGAGCTCATGAAGGAGCTGGATTCAAAGTGGACGTTAAGAGAAATTGGAGTTCTTTTCTCTCTTTTCTTCTTTTTTTTCTCTCTCTTACTCTCTCTCTCTCTCTCTCTCTCTTTCCAAAACAGTGAAATGTAAAGGTCTGTGGTTTAAGTCTCCTAGACTGTGTGACATTTTGTTATGGTAACTTGAGCAAACTAACATATATCTTTCAAGTCATATTTAGTATACACCAAAATATTTACTATTAAAAACATACTATCCCACCTAACAAGTGATAATTAAGATCCCGGACCAACGAGTACAAATTGAGCCCAGTGATTAACAATTATGGCTATGGCTACTATAAGTACCTCTGTTTCTTGGCAATAATAATTTTATAATTTGAAAGCATAGCTATTTCAGTTGATATTATAAACTTCTACAAATTCTAATATTCCCATGAAAACCACCATGGTGGGAAGGACTGAGGTGGAGGTGGGGACAAGCTAACAAGGTTTTTCAGTATTTCACAAATGAACAAGTTCATAACCCCTCCCATGCTAACTCTTTAGAAACACCAAAATAATAGTCAAGCTACTGGTCCTACAGACATGCTGGCATGTGCGAGACCTTCTCAAGTTTCAGGATGAGTTGTGTAACTGGAACAATCTTAGCGCCTCAAGCAGCTCCTTGGCTCACCTCAGTAAGCTTAAGAGCCTATGAAGTGTGACTGGCACACGCCATGAAGAGCCAAAACAACCTGTGTCAATGTGGATATGGGGAAAGAGACCCTTATCTACTGCTGTTGGGAATGTCTCCTGGTCAGCTTGGAAAAACAATATGGACATTTCCCAAAAAACTAGGAATTGAACCTCCATTTGACCCAGGAGTACCACTTCTTGGCATCTACCGCAAGGGTCCAAAAAGTCTATTCAGGAAAGATACTTGCACTCATTGCATCAGAGGACTGGATAAAGAAACTGTGGTGTATATATACACAATGGAATACTCCTCAGCTGTTGTATTTGTTTGTTTTTGTTTTGGGACCATGCCCAGCAATGCTCAGGGGTTACTCCTGGCTCTGCACTCAGGAATCACTCCTGGTGGGCTCTGGAGACCATAAGGGATGCTGGGAATCGGAATCGAACCCAAGATGGCCATGTGCAAGATAAATGCCCTACTCGCTGGACTATTGCTCTGGCCCCCATCCTTAGCTACTTTTTTTTTTTTTGCTTTTTGGGTCACAACCAGCGATGCACAGGGGTTACTCCTGGCTCATGCACTCAGGAATCACCCCTGGTGGTGCTCAGGGGACCATATGGGATGCTGGGATTCGAACCCGGGTCGGCCGCGTGCAAGGCAAACTCCCTACCCGCTGTGCTATCACTCCAGCCCCCTTAGCTACTTTTTAAAGAAGGCAAAATCATACAATTTGCCACTATATGGATGGGTCTGGAGAGTAGTATGCTGAGTGACGTCAGGCAGATGGAGAGGGAGAGACACAGAATGAGCTCTCTTACATGCAGGCTATGAAATAGCAAAGTGATTTCATAGATCGAAAAATGATCCCTTACTATGACCCCAACAAATGATCCCTGTGAAGCAACAGAATCTGTGAACTGGTCTACAGAACTGAGCTTACTGTGGTGGGGAGACAGCTGGGGGCCGGGAGGGTTCTAGCGATGCCCTATGAGACCACGGTGGAGGAAAATGGACACTCTAGTGAAGGGTGTGGTGTTGGAACACTTGTATGCATAAACAGTATTGTAAATCTCGGTTCCTCAAATAAAACTAAAGAAAATGAAAAGACCCCATGGAGTTGTCCAAAACCTAATGAAGACTACCATCTTCCTGAACCATCTTCCTTCCCTTCCTTCCCTTTCACCTCCGTTACCACCCTGCGCGCGCACACACACACACACGCACACACACACGTTATTTGTTTTTATCTAGAACCTCAATCACAATACATTAGTTAACTTGACTATCACAGGGGCTGGAGACGTTGCCCAGAGATCAAGGCCCTTGCCTTGTACATGACCAAGCTCAGTTTGGTTCCCAGCACACACGGATCTGTGATAGCACCACCACAAGTGAGCCCTGAGCACAAAGCCAGGAGTAGCCCCGAAGCACCAGTAGGTGTGGTTCCAATCCATCCCACCCCTCGAAAAAGAAAACTGATTACTTGGGAAAGCTAGAATTAAAGTTCAGGGTTTTCTTATCCCATATGTTTCAACATGCTGTACAGTTAAAAATGGTGCCATTTCTGTCCTGAAGAGATGGCACAGCAGATAGGGTGTTTGCCATGCATGTGGCCAACCCAAGTTCAGTCCCTGGCACCCCATAGGGTCCCACAAGCCCACCAGATACAGTCCCTGAACCAGGAATAAGCGTTGAGCACTGCAAGGTGTGGACCAAGAGTAAAAAAAAAAAAGTGCCATTCCTGAGCCAGAGATGGCTCTACAGTTTGAGTACATGCGTTGTTCATGTCCTCAGGTTGAAGACTGGGTTTAATTCCTGGAACCATTTGGTTCCCTGTGCATTGCCAGAAGCAATTTTCCAAAACCACCCAGTCCCACACCTTGACCAAAAAGGAAAGAAAGAAAGAAAGAAAGAAAGAAAGAAAGAAAGAAAGAAAAAGAAAAAGAAAGAAGAAAGGAAGGAAGGAAGGAAGGAAGGAAGGAAGGAAGGAAGGAAGGAAGGAAGGAAGGAAGGAAGGAAGGAAGGAAGGAAGGAAGGAAGGAAGGAAGGAAAGAAGAAAGAAAGAAAGAAAGAAAGAAAGAAAGAAAGAAAGAAAGAAAGAAAGAAAGAAAGAAAGAAAGAAAGAAAGAAAGAAAGAAAGAAAGAAAGAGGAAGGAAGGAAGGAAGGAAGGAAGGAAGGAAGGAAGGAAGGAAGGAAGGAAGGAAGGAAGGAAGGAAGGAAGGAACGGAGGGAGGGAGGGAGGGAGGGAGGAAAGGAAGGGAAGGAAGGAAAGAAAGAAGGAAAGAAAGAAAGAAGTGCCATTCCAAATAGGTATTAACAATTATAAACTTATCATGGTTAATAATTCAAACACTGTTATATTTAATTAAGCTTAATTTTCTCAACAATTTATCCTGTTTCAAATCATTAGGCCATGCCTTGAATAAAATTCTCAGCGGCATAACTAGCTAAATCAATGTTTACCAAAATGAACACAATTAATTCATTGCTTTCACAAACCATACTCTTTCAGGATGAACCCCAAAGATCACAATCATAAATGTAAAAAAAAAAAAATCAAACCCTTAATGTTTACCTGATCAGGCCTCTATACATAATGTATTCACACCATCGATCTTGATCTGTGCTGTCAATATCCTATTAAACACAGAAAAAAAGAACATTTCAAGCATTACCCGCAGTGCTCTATTCTGAATGGACGAGCAAATGTGTGAGCCACGGAAATAAACACGTATTTGGGTGTGTGTTCCTCTGCCTGACTATTAACAGTCATTAGGGTCCAATCACTTGTTCATTTTGCAGATGTTTCCGGGCACCCACCCCGTGCCCATCTAGCTCCTGTATTAAATGTTGGGAATACGGAGAGGAAAGGGGTCTGCGAAAGGGGCTGGGCAAGGAAATCTGCATTTATACACAGGCCCTGGGTCCCTGCAGTGTGACAACCTCACGCCCCCAGCAGAAACCCCATCTCCGGCTTCACAGGAGGCACGCCCACCCGCTGTTCTGTACGGTGATTGGTCTCGATGCCTCCACCCCTCCCTGCATAGGGGACGCTTAATCACTTTGCTCTCTGGTACTTAGCATGAAGCCTGTGTTCGACAGGCACTCGATCTGTGTTTGTTAAATTGAATCACTGGAAACAAACACATTTGAGGAGCAATCATGATACTTCTTATTTTTTCATGGGAGAAGTAGAGCATAATCCTCCCCTGCCCCGCCCCCACTCCCCCCGTGATGTGCTGGGAAAACTCTAGATATGGTACTTTTATACTGAATATATCACCTTTAAAAATTAAAAAAAAAATCCTATAGACTTTGTGAAGCCCTGGGTTCAATTCCCAGCACTAGTAGACAAGCAAATGGGGCGGGGGGGGGGGGGGTAGCAGGTAGAGAGATAGTACAGGAGGTTGCCTGGCACATGGCTGACCCAGGTTCGATACCTGACATCCCAAGCCTCGCCAGGAGTGATCGTGGGCAGGAAGTCAGGGGTAAGCCCTGAGCAGAGCCAGGTGTGACCCCCCCGCCCCCAGAAAACAAAGAAGAAACAAAAATTAAAAATCCTATGAACAGAAATATCCTGGAAATATTTATAATTTCTGAATTTTACTATTAAAACTTAATTTAAAACATTTTTGAATAACCAAAAGAAGATACTACAAGGGCTTGAATGATAGCACAGCGGGGAGGGCGTTTGCCTTGCATGTGGCTGACCCGGGTTCGATTCCCTGCATCCCATATGGTCTCCTGAGCACCGCCAGGAGTAATTCCTGAGTGCAGGAGGAGCCAGGAGTGACCCCTGTGCATTGTCGGGTGTGACCCAAAAAGCCAAAAAAAAAAAAAGATACTACAATGTATATTTATTTATTTATGGTGGTAGTGGCGGGGGGTAAATTCAAGTTCAGTGGTGCTTGGGAACCTTGCCAAAGACTGGACTGGGGGGTTCCCATCTTTAGAGCATCTGCCTTTTGGGTCTTCTCCTCAGCAACTATTTTTTCTTAAGTTTGGTGATAAACAAATACTTTTAAAATTAATCTCTGGTTACTTATAAATCACTGTCACATATATATGTCCTAAGTATACATGACAAAATTTACAATAAACTTTAAAAATTAAATTTGAACATTTTAGTGATAAAAAAAAATAAAATCTAGGGAAATAGTACAGGAGTTAAGGTGTTTCCCTTGCATGTAGCTGACCTGGCTAAAATCCCCAGCATCACATATGATCCTTCGAGAAAGAGCCAGGGATGCCTTGAGCAGTGTGGTGTAGTCCCACACCGCCACCCCCAACTTCCACACACACCTTTAAATAAATTAAATTTAAAAATATACAGATCTGCCTTAGGAATAAATGAAAACTAAGTCATTCAGTTATATATTCCAGGTATAACCATTTGTGAATATATTTAACTCATTTTATTTTATTGGGTTTTAAAAAGACACTCTCAAAATTTAAGACTGCAGCGTTTAAATACTTATTTCTTAGAGAGAAAAATCTGTTCATCCAAGCATTTCTAATTAAAACTCCTCTCTGCATTAATAAACTTCTTAATAGAAAAAGCGGTAGAAGGATCTACTGCCTAGCTTGACAGAGCTTCTGCCTGAGATCATGGAAACTAATGGAGGATTAAATAAAAATCCTATAAACTCTCTCTCTCTCTCTCTCTCTCTCTCTCTCTCTCTCTCTCTCTCTCTCTCTCTCTCTCACACACACACACACACACACACACACACACACACACACACACAGAATGCTCTTTACCAAGGATGCAGCTTTTCCTGAGACTTGCCATATTTCATCTCATCTAACATTCTTTTACATTTTATAAATGCAATACTAAAAGATTTTTCATTTGATTTTCTACATAAACCAGATGTATATATACATATACAATATATACATATCTGCTACTTACAGAGTGCTTCCTACATACAAGGCTGTGAGGCCCGCTGACCATTTATTTCACATTTACAACAGTCCTATGGTGGGGCTGGAGCAATAGCACAGCAAGTAGGGCATTTGCCTTGCACGAGGCTGACCTGGGTTTGATTCCCAGCATCCCATATGGTCCCCTGAGCACCAACAGGGGTAATTCCTGAGTGCAGAGTCAGGAGAAACCCCTGTGCATCGCCGGGTGTGAGGCAAAATTAATTAATTAATTAATTAATTAAAATGTTTTTTTAAAAAAGAACAGTCCTATGATACTATCACTGTCACTGTCACTGTCATCATCCCGTCGCTCATCAATTTGCACCAGCGGGCACCAGTAACATCTCCATTATGAGACTTGTTGTTACTGTTTTTGGCATATCGAATACACCACAGGTAGCTTGCAGTCTCTGCTGTGTGGGCAGGCGGGATACTCTCGGAAGCTTGCCGGGCTCTCCAAGAGGGATGGAGGAAGCGAACCCAACCCAGGTCGGCGGTGTTCAAAACAAACACCCTACCCACTGTGCTATCACTCCAGTCCTATGATTCCATGGATATATTAAAGCCCAGGAAGGTGGAACAACTTCCCCCAAAGTCACACATCCGGACATGCCGCAGCAGGTAGGCTAAGCGAATGGTGAGAGACCTTATGGAGAGAGTGCCCGGTTCACACCCAGTGCCAAGACCCAGAAAGGTGAGTCAGGCTCAGTCACACACCCCATCCCAGAGTGAAAAGCACCAGGAACAGAAACCAGAGTCCACACTCAGAAACACAGGAAGAGCAAATCTCATCTGTTAACACGGTGAGAAAGAACTAAGGCAGCCTCTGAACGAAACCTCCACTCTCTCTGGGCTTCTTCATCCTCTTTTCTGAGCTGATGACCTTTCTCTTCCCTCACCCACCAAACAGGGTTCGCTTCCTCTTGTACTTCAACAACTGCATAAGCATGGCCCTTAGACAGGGGTTACTTCTCTCTCTGTCTCTAGTCCTGATTGCTCTTCTCAATTCCAGACCCACACACACCTACTGGACATCTCCACTAATATCCCACAGCTGACTCAACAATAAGCCAATCTCATCACCTTTGTAAAACTCTTCTCCCTTATGAATTCTCTATGTCATCATTGTCACAAAGCCACCGATCAAAGCCAATCTGGGACCCAATTTTATGCCTTCTCCATGGTGACAAAGATAAACTCATCTCCCTCGTATCTGTCTTTTCTTCCAAAACTGAAGTAGGCCAATGAATCAAGATTCAATAGTGTGGGGGCCGGAGCGATAGCACAGCGGGTAGGGCGTTTGCCTTGCACGTGGCCAACCTGGGTTCAATTCCCGGCATCCCATATGGTCCCCCAAGCACTGCCAGGAGTAATTCCTGAGTGCAAAGCCAGGAGTAACCCCTGAGCATCGCAGGGAGTGATCCAAAAAGAAAAAAAAAAAAGATTCAATAGTGTAGCTCCCAACTTCTTGTACATTAAGATGTGGTCCTAGGGGCTGGAGCAATAGCACAGCGGGTAGGACATTTGCCTTGCATGCAGCCAACCCGGGTTCGATTCCCAGCATCCCACATGGTCCCCTGAGCACCGCCAGGAGTGATTCCTGAGTGCAGAGCCAGGAGCAACCTCTGTGCATCGCCAGGTGTGACCCAAAAAGAAAAAAAAAAAGGATGTGAAGATGTGGTCCTATAACTCACTTCCAGTCAATGAAATGTAAATACAAGTGGTGGAAGTTGGTTTCTTGGAATCATTGGTCCTTGCTCCCTCCTTCTCTTCCCTTTTTAACTAGATGGATGCTACCATATGGGATCATGAGGCAGACCTGAAGAGGAGGCCTTGTAAAGTGGAATCACAGTCTGGAGCACATTCTCATCTCCATGCACTGCCTGACCAGTGCGGGTCACCGGCCCAGAATCCTGCACATACTTAAAGAGGCAATAGACAAGATGCTTTCTTTCTTCTGTAAGTCACCATCATTTAATGTTTTTGGTCATCGCAGTCTCCCTCATCTTCTGCTTAAAAGCCTCCATCAAGCAGTGGACCTTTTTTCCCTCTGCAGATATTATCTCAAGACGTGAAGTAAAAATAAAAATATAAAGGACCAAGAAATCTACAGAAGAATGAACTGACTTGATCATATTTAACAATTATACTTCTATGATAAGTCAATGTGGTTAACTTTCCTGTGTATGCAGCTGACCTCTGAATATGAATCTGCTTATAAATGGAGTTTTGTTTCTGACTGTAGGTTTTGCATGTACAGATTCAGCTAATTGTGGAAGTCAGTGGTTGAGTCTGCAGCTGTTGGACCCTTGATTGAGAAGGTCTATCAGAAGGGGTTTGAGTCTCTTTGGACTCAAGGATACTCTGGTATCCGAGGACGGTCCTGAAACTAGTCCCCCAAGGACACTGAGAGACAACAGTGGTTAATTTCTGAGGGAATCATATGGCTAGTAGAAGTTGGTGCCCCTAACTCCTATGTAGTCCAAATGTCAACTCATTCCACAGAGCATGATTATATCTGGATACACAGATTAATTTGTCTTTTATTTTTTAGGTTTTTTTTCTTTTTCAGTCATATCCGGCATTGCACAGGGGTTACTCCTGGCTCTGCATTCAGGAATCACTCCTGGCGGTGCTCGGAGGACCATATGGGATGCTGGGAATCGAACCCGGGTTGGCTGCGTGCAAGGCAAACGCCCTCCCCACTGTGCTGTGGCTCCAGCCCTCATTTGTCTTTTAGATGGAAACTAGTAAGAACTGGTTCCACATTACTCAGGGACATGTTGTGCCTGGCTGACCCATGAGCTTCCTGGGTGACACTACAGTTCACCTTTTACTCTCAATATCAATCACTTTCAGGATGTGGCAGTATGTCCCTTCAAAACATGGCTCCAATACCTCACTTTCCAAATGATGGTCTCATAAAAGGGCTTTGACTGTCCTCCAATGGGGCGGTGAGGTTTCTGCCTCTTCATTTGAATGTGAGGGGACTTGGAAAGAAGCAGGAATGGCACTAGATGACGCGAGGTCAGGTCACACAAGGCCATACAGCTTCTTTCTGGTGCCCTTGGGACACTGTCTCAGGCACCCAGCCATCCCAGGGGGAGGGAGACCCAAGTTGAACTCGGGGAGTAACCACAACCCTGGCCCAGAGCCCTAACTGAGCCTTTAGTCAAAACCCAGCATCAAATAGCCACATATGGGCCCTCCAGTCCCCCCCAGAGCCAGCACATTTTATGGAGCAGAAATGAGTTCTTCCCACGGAACTCTGTCCAAATTGCAGATTCCTAGTCAAATAGGTCATTGTTGTGTAAAGCCAGTATAGGTTTTGCTGGTTTTCTATGCAGTCGTAGATAATCAGAATACATATTAAGTTCTTGGGCTTAGTCTGTTGGTTTTTTTTTTCTTTTAAGGAGAAACATTTCAATCAGAAGTCCTATTAAGATTGTGTTACCTTCACATTGCCATGTTTAATGAGCTGTAGATAATCTCTAGAACCAGGTGATGATGTGATATAGCCCAGAAATATCACTTGATCAGAACTATTTCTCAGTAGTTTTGAAACGGCGATTGCCTGAAGTTTCCTGTCGAGGTCATCTCTAAAAAAAAATAAAATAAATAAAATAAAAAGCAAAACTACCTTTATTGTATTTGCAAAGAACTAAAAAAATGTTTAGTGTTAGGTATCTGAATTTCCAAATAATAACTTTAAGTCAGCACAAACCTCCAGTGATCCCTAGTTGGGTGAATGTCCCCTGGAATGCAAATAACAAAAATAGAGATACACTACTTCAATGGAGAAGCCAGAATGGCAGCCTGCCAAGAAATAAAGCTTCTCTCACAAGCATTTGGAGTCAAGCTGATGTGACTATCCTAAAAACAGTACTTGTTCAGTTTGTCATCAGAAAATACAGTATCAATAGGCGGTGAATGGTCAACAGTGTTATGGCTAAAGACGGTAGTGAAGGAAGAGAAGGAAGGAGAGAGGGAGGCAGGAAAAGAGCAAGAGTGCTGAGAGAAAGGAGGGTCCTAAAATCCACAGACACCGAAGGCTTAGGGGACCTGATCAAGTCTCAGCAGAACACTCTCTAAGCTCCTTTGACTTTCTCTCTCGAATAGCAGCTAAATATGACACTTTGCTTATATTAAGCACAGTTTGATGTGTGACTAGGATAATTAGTCAGGAAGGTCAAGTTTTGGGAGTTTACAGAGGGTCTGTTTGAAGAAAAATAGGGATATGCTATTTGATGTCATTCAGCCAAGAAAGGTGAAACCAGGCTAGGCATTTCAAGATACGTCAATATAGGGAATGATTGACTTACTAGGTGATCCAAAGTCAAACAGGGGTCTGTGAGTTAACCAGAGTTGAGCAGCAATGTTCTACTTCTTGATCTAAAGGGATAACAGGAGGAGATGCTAATGCCTGAATCCAGAAGTCAGCCCTGACCACTGACAGATGGCACTATGGAGAAGGAGGCCAAGGAACTGGGGCCATCTTAGGAGGAGCCGGTGTCACAGAAAAGACCGAGTCGCCACCATGGGCACCAGGAGACATGGATGACTGGAGAAAGGCCCTGGTTTTTCCCACTCTCCTGCGCCCAGCTGGCATTAGGTCCTCTCTTTGGCTAAACCTCCCCAGAAGCCAAGATTCTAGAAGTGGGGCTCCCCTTAACCAAGAGTGAGAAGGGCTAGGATGGATCCTCAGTCAAACAGGTAACAGACCAATACAGGTATTTCTGCAGAAAGTCAGTTAATAAATTATCTTTTTAATTTTTTTAGCTTTTTTGGTCACACCCAGCAATACACAGGGGTTACTCCTGGCTCTGCACTCAGGAACTACTCCTGGCGGTGCTCAGGGAACCATATGGGATTCTGGGAATCGAATCTGGGTCGGCCGTGTGCAAGGGAAACATCCTACCCACTGTGATATCGATCCAGCCCTTAATAAATTATCCTTAAGAAAAATTAAAACAGACGGGGCTGGAGCAATAACACAGCGAGTAGGATGTTTGCCTTGCACGCGGCCAACCCGGGTTTGATTCCCAGCATCCCATATGGTCCCCTGAGCACCACCAGGGGCAATTCCTGAGTGCAGAGCTAGGAGTGACCCCTGTGCATCGCCAGGTGTGACCCAAAAAGCAAAAAAAAAAAAAAAATTAAAACAGACACAGGGCCAGAGAAATACTACAGGGTGAGGTGTTTGTCCTGCACACACATTGACCCTGATTTGATCTCTGGCACCACAAATGGTCCCTGTCAGAGTGATCCCTGAGCACAAAAATGGGAGTAAGCTCTGAGCTTCGCCGGGTGTGGCCTAGTCTTTCCACTTCTCCCATAAAAACAATGGAAAAAAATGACAAAAACAAGAGAAGATGGAGATCACCCCGTCTCAAGCAGGTTGGAGAAAGCTGATCGAGGCGGGATCCAGGGACGAGATTAAGGTTGAATAAGTGTGTGCTATGTTAGCTGGCTCAAGAAACAGATGTCTCCGGAAGAGAAGAATGAAAAGAATGTCCATTTGTTAAGCATATTTGATATCGCAGGCTTCCAGGCAGAGGCAGGAGTGAGCTCTATTTTTAAATGAGGTTAAGGAACATGCCTATGGTGATTTTCCATCTCTCCTGGTCAGCTCCATTCACAGCCCTGGGAGGCTGGCCCTGTAGACCGTGTCCCCCAGGCCTCCTCACCTGCTGGTTTCTAGTTTTATTTTGCTCACTCCAGGGCTCTAGCAGGAGACAAAAAGGTGGGGAGGACAGAAGGTGTTTCTTCTCCCAGGCCGTCTGGGAAGAGCTGCGTTCCCGGCACCAGGGGATGCCACTTGATTCCAGATCTCACTGGGATCAGAGAATACCGTTTCCTCAGCCTGACCTGTCCTCAGTTAGTCCTTCTTTCTTAGCTCTGGACTTCCAATGAGGAGCTATGCAGTGGACTTACCGTGTCTGCATGGACTTTAGCCCCCTTGGAAATATGCAAGAATAATTTCGGATAGAAAGAGGCAAAGTCACAAACACCATAGTATTTTCCTTCAAATACAGTTTGGTCCTACATTCTATCACTGTCACTGTCATCCCGTTGCTCATTGATTTGTTCAAGTGGGCATCAGTAACGTCTCTCATCGTGAGACTTATTGTTACTGTTTGTGGCATATCCAATACGCCATGGGTAGCTTGCCAGGCTCTGCTGTGCAGGATCGATACTCTCAGTAGCTTGCCGGGCTCTCCGAGAGGGACGGAGGAATCGAACACGGGTCGACCATGTGAAAGGTGAACAGGATAGCACAGAGGTCCTGCATATATTGGAAAATAACCAGTGAATTTAGTTTCACTTTTTTGGTTTGGAAGCCACAACTTACAGTGCTCAGGGGCTATGTGCAATGCTGGAGATCGAACCCAAGGCAAGCACCTTAACCCCTGAACTATCATCTTTCTGGCCCTTGTTTTAGATTTTCTCAAGCACTAATTCATATTCCACAATAAAATAAGAATTTATTTGTATTTCTATAAAGGAAGGAGAAAGGGAGGAAAAGAGGGTCAGGAGGGAGAGAACAAAGAAAGGAGGTAGAGAAAGAGGAAGAGAGAGCAAATGAAAACATCCTTTATTTTTGCATCACAATATCTGATGAGCCCAGTGATTCTATAATGTGGGCTGGAGAAAAAAAAATCATCTGACTTTCAAAGCCAGGAGAATTGAGTCACTGAGTCAGGAGAAGGTACCTGCATACGTTCTGCAGGTACAGAAGCAAAACTGTACCTGCAGACTCCTGGCTCTGCGCTCTTTTTTCTTTGTATATATTTATGCATGTTACACTGAAAATGCTTGTTAACTGTTGGCTCCGCTAATTATCTAAAGTATATCAATTTAGCTAAATGATATTTACTTCAATGACTTCTAAGAAGTGCTCCTGTTTCCTACTTATAGGTTATAAAGAGACATTTGTAAGTCATTTAAAAAAAAATCCAGTTGAGTCCCAGAGCAGGTAAGGCGCCTGCCTTGCATGAGGCATACCCGGGTTCGATCTTGGGAATGCAATATGGTCCCTGAGCCCCAGGAATGATCCCTGAGTGAAAATTCAGGAGTATCCCCAGAGCACTGCTGGGCGTGTGCCTAAAACAAAACCAGAAATATCTGATTGAATCAGCTAATCACACACCCTTCTGTAATTAATTCCTAGTAAAATTTCATGTTGAGGGTCAATTTCATGTACAGGAATTAAAGCAATTGCCTTATATGCAGCCTACCCTGATTCGATCCCCAGACATCAGATATGGTCCCCTGAGCCTGGCAGGTGTGATCCCTGAGTACAGAGCCAGGAGAAAGCCCTGAGCACGGTGAAGTGTGGCCCCCAAAACAAACCAAAACCAAACCAAACCCCAGACCTCCTGAGCACAGAACTGGGGACAGCGTTTGATGAGTGAATTCTTTCCAAAACTGCCCAACACACCTCACACGTGGTGAATCTGATGGGACGGAATGCCAATGGCCTGTGCTCCTGGCCCACGTACTGTGTGTGTGTGTGTAGTTTACCTGAGATAACACACTGCAGCTAATCCTCACAAGAGCACATCAAAGAGGTGCATTATGGACGCCCCGGCAGAAAGTGCACTCTCTGGGACCCAGGGAAGATGAAATCTGTAGCGGATTGACGTCAGCCTGGAAGGCGAAGAAAGCAGACCCTTCCCTGGGGCCTGCGCAGAGCGCTGTGGTTTCCTGTCCGCCCCCTTCTCAGGCCACTGTAAGAGAGACCTCACACTCCTCGTCCGTGCTTCCTCACTCTCAAAAGGAGACAGACCTCCTCTGAGGTCCAAACCCACAGGGCTGTGTCCAGCCAGGATGCCTCCTCCAGTGAGAACAGCCTGTCTGTTTCAACTGTAAAGAAAAAAGGCGGGGGACCCATCCTGGCAGCGGGTGGGCTGGCGATAGGGAAGCAGTTAGTCAGATCTGGGGTGGGGGGCTGCAAGAGGGGGGAGAAGGACAGGACTCTTCCTTTGCTAACAAAAATGAAAGCTTTCCCTTCCCTCCATCTAGCAGAGCTCCCAGCAGCCGAAGACCACCGGAACCTAGCTACAGACATGCTGGAGGCCCCTCTCCACACGTTCGGACAGGCCTCATGCATGAAGTACCGGCAGAGGAACCCAGGTGTGTGTAGTCCTATCAACTGCCAACTTCCAGAGAGAGACTTAAAAGCAAGCTCCCAGAAGTGATATCTTTAGCCTGCTTCTCCCTCTGGGAGAAACTGGCAATCCTCTGAGTTTCCTGCCTACATGGGACAGCCTTGCAGAAGCTTCCCATGGTGTATTCATATGCTAAATCTAGTAACAAGCTGGATCCCATTCCCCTGACCCTGAAAGAGCCCCCAGTGCAACATCGTTAGGAGGGCTGAGTGGAGAGAGACTTCTAAGATCTCAGGAAAAGGATGAAATGAGAGGTTACTGACCCGGCCCGAGAAATCGGTGATTAACGGAATTTCGTGATTTCATGATTTGTGATTTCCTGACGAGGACACTTAGGCTCAAGGGAGTTAAATAACCCCCGGAAGGGCGTGTCATGAATGAAGATTCACACAGGAGGGTCTGCGTCCAGGGCTGCAATTCTGGAATCTTAAGCCTTGGGCACCCATTGCAGGGAGATGGGGGCCTGCTAATGTGTCTGGGAAGAAAAACACCCTCTGGAACCTAAACCTGCCCGAAGGTTTGAAGACCTTTGAGGCACAGGTCCCACGAGGAGGTCTGAAAAAACATAAGATACAGAATTCCAGGCCCAGAGCAGGGCTGGACCCACCGAGGGGGAGAGAAACACAGCTGGAGACAAACAAGATGGATGACAGAGGGCAGCGAGTAGACAGATGTAGATCGGAGAGAGATGATGATAGATAGATATCATAGATAGATAGATGATAGGGAGATGGAGAGATGAATGATAGCAGATGGATGTAGATTATAGATAAATGACAGGGAGATAGATGGAGGCAGACAGAGTGGGTGAGTACAGCTCAGGCCCACCCAGCAGTGCTCATGGGTCTCCAAGGTCACATCTCGCCAACCCTTGGGGAAGGGGGAGGGGGCATCGCTGGGGATCGAACCAAGTTCTAACCCCTGTGCTATCTCCCCAGCCTGAGAAAGGATCATTTTTACTATCTCTCAAAAGCTTCTAGGCCCCCTCCCCCCAGTGACCCCCCCCCTTTTTTTTAAAGCTCTGTGGCATAGAGAAAAACTATTTGGGAAGGGAAAAAGGAAGAAAGGTGCCAGCATGGAAATCAAATCCGCGTGTGATTGACCTCTCTGAGCACCAGTGCTTGGAGAGCTGACACCTACTCGTGATTCCCAAAGTGTGTCACCACCAAGTCCAGCAGCCGGTTGGAGACGTTGACGGTCAGTGCGATGGCCGGTGCAATCTCGCCCTCTGGTGACGGGAGAAGGTGATGCTCCGATTTCACTATGGGGTAGCGGGACAAAACCATGATCCTGTGTGGGAGAGAGGACAGACCCCAGTGTCAGTGGCTGGTCCCCAACCTCTTGTGCAGGTGGAACTCAGCAAAGGGGTCACGAGAGAAGCATCGCTACCAGTGTCGGGTCCAGGGCATTCGGAGGGGCAAGGTGAGGGCAGACGGACCTGCCAGCCTGCTGCACTCCTGCTCCCTTTCTGGCCTCAGTGGCTCTCCACACTGCCTAGTTGGTGCTATGAAAACATGGAATGGGCAGGACTAGCAATTTACAAAATCCACTTTATTTGGGGTTGGTAGATGGGAGGCTACTCCTGGCTCAGTGCTCAGGGGTGCAGGCAAGGCCAGGGACTGAACCAGGGTCAGTCACATGCAAGAATTTTTTTAATTTTAATAATTTTATTTTTATTTTTGCTTTTTGGGTCACACCTGGCAATACACAGGGGTTACTCCAGGCTCTGCACTCAGGAATTACTCCTGGCAGTGCTCAGGGGACCAAATGGGATGCTGGGAATCGAACCCGGTCAGCCCCATGCAAGGCAAACGCCCTACCCGCTGTGCTATCACTCAAGCCCCCAAATTTTAGTAATTTTAATATTTAAAAAATGAAGGCACTATGGTTTACAAAGTTGTTCACGGTAATTTCAGGCATACAGTGTTCCAACAGCAATTCCACCACTGGTGTCAACTTCCCTCCACCAATGTCACCTGGCTCCCACCCACACAACAATGCGCTTTACTGTAAAGTCTGGGTCTCTGCTTATGACATTGTTCACTCTCTGCTGAAGCATATCCATGTCCCACTCCTCTATGCCCACCCCTGTTACTTCCAGTCTGCCTTTTCTTACTCCCCGCCTTTGATTTCTTTCCTTCCCTGTATTGTCCACTTCTATGAAACAGGGCCCAAGGTAATCTAGGTATCCCTCTCCCTTTGGTTCCTTGCATTCCCTTGTCGTGTCATATAGAAAATCTATAACATTATAATATTATAGAAAAGTTATAACATTAGTGAGATCATCTAACATTTGCCCTTCTTCTTCTGACTTCCTCCACCTTATATGACATCTTCCAGTTCCATCTAAGTTGCAGCAAATCACGTGATTTTATCCTTCCTTGCCAAGGCCAACAGTTTTACAAACTCCGCACTATCTCCCCCAGCACCCCCACAAAATCCATCGTCCTTACTTTGTCACTCTGGCAATGTGTTTGCATACATAATTCTAATAGAAGCCAATGAGCTATCTTACAGGCAAGAATGCAGAGGAATAGTTCATAAATTTAGAAATGAAACAGTCTGATTTCAATTAAAAAAAAAAAGACCAAAACAAACCAGGTTCCACCTCACTCTAAGAGATTCTATACCAAAGGGAGGTGCAGAGCTCGCACCTCTGCTGCCCTTCCTGTCTTGCAGCTCTCTGTCTCTGTCTCTCTTTGTCTCTCTGTCTCTGTCTCTCTCTCTGTCTCTGTCTCTGTCTCTCTCTCTCTCTCTCCCCACAGGGATCCTCCCTGAGTTGATAAGCCCTCCCCCTCCTAGTCCTGACCTGTTTGTCCTTCCAGCCTGCACACAACTGCCCACTAGGTGTCGCTCAGCTGCCCAGGGGCATCTAAACGTCATCAATCCTGCTGCCCCTGGTTGTCCCAGGTAACTGACATCCTCTCTGATCACTCTTTAGGTTACAAACTTAGGTGTTGGGGCCAGGGACGACAGCAGAGTTGGTATGACACTTGCCTTGCACGTGAGCCAGGTTCGATCTCTGGTACCTCATATGGTTCCCCAAGCAGAGCCAGGAGAGATTCCTGAGCACAGAGCCAGGAGTAATCCCTGAGCACTGCTGGGTGTGACTCCCCAAATGACACACAAAAAACTTGGAAGTTGTCTGTGTTGCCCTCCTTGCTTCCTGGCCCCTGACATCGTAGCTGTCTGTGAGTCCTGCCAGCTCTGTCCCCAAGCAGTGTCCGAATTCAGCCCTTCTTTCCATCCGGAAGGCTCTGCTCTCGTCTCTCACCTGAGCTGGTACTGCCTCCTCTTCCCACAACTGCCCAGACAAAACGTTCTTCCAGAACAGCCAGGATGAGAACGAGCTTTCAAAAATGCAACCCAAGGTGGATTTATAGTACAGTGTGCAGCCAACTGAACTGAATCCTTAGAATCCTTGGTTTATGTTTCTTCTGGGTGTTTTTTTTTTTTTGGCGGGGGGTGGGGGGACAGCACACCCGGCTGTGCTCATGAATCACTCCCAGTGGTGCCGAGGACTGAGCGTAGGTCAGTTCTATGGCAGGCAGGTGTTTGGTCAGCTCTCGCTCTGGCCCCAAGGTCCTAGACTTGATCGCCAGCTATGCCTGTGAGGCCTCTACAATAATAAATGATTTAAAATTGCGGTGTTTTTATGTTTGGGGCCACATCTTGCAGTGCTCAGGTTTTACTCCTGGGTTCTACACTCAGGGATCACTCCTGGTGGTGCTGTGGGGAGAGGGGATCATTTGGGGTGTCAGGAACTAAACTGGGTTCAGAGCCATGCAAGGCAAGCACCTTACTTCCTGTATAATCTCTCCCCCTGATATGTACATTTTAATTTAAAGTATCTACTTTTATTTTGTCATAGATACTGCATATACTTTGTTTCAAGAATTGATGGTATTTGCATATCAGCAGCACCTACTCACGCTCCCAGATGCATCTCTGTGGCCTATTCAGAGAACACAGAAAGGTGGCACTATTCCCTACTTGTCCCTCCACCCCCACGTCCCCCAGCTCTCAAGGGCTCTATTGGGGAGCAACTCCCCAGGTATACTCACCCCCACGTGTGATCCCTGGTGCTCGGCCCAAAGTCCGTATAGAAACCCAACTTTTCCCCTAACCACATGGTTAGGTCATTGTTCCCAATAAAGGGCTTAGATGCATCGCTCTCCAAAATGGTTATGAAATCTGCACCTGTCCAAAGAGGAACAAAAATTATACTACATGTAGTGACTGAGCAAAAAGCCACTGGAAAAATCGTATTCCTTATTCACTAGTCAAGGAAAGAAGTCACGGCAAACTGGCCACGACAGCCAAGCAGCTCTGATCTGAACTGCCAAAGGGTCCCCAGTGTTCTGAATAGAATCAGAACAAGCTCGCAAGCGCGACTGTCCTCCACCACATCCAGGTATTGTCAGGACCCTCCCCAACTTCTGAAACAAGATGCATTCCCGTAAAGAACCACTGCAAGGTAGATTATTGGCATCTTCAGATCTTGGCCAGTTGGTCTCTGAGGTCTATAATCAGGCAAGAGAGCAAAGGTCAAAGGAATTTCTTTTTCTGGGGCTGGAGCGATAGCACAGCGGATAGGGCGTTTGCCTTGCACGCGGCCGACCTGGGTTCGAATCCCAGCATCCCATATGGTCCCCTGAGCACCGCCAGGGGTGATTCCTGAGTGCATGAGCCAGGAGTGACCCCTGAGCATCGCCGGGTGTGACCCAAAAAGCAAAAAAAAAAAAAAGGAATTTCTTTTTCTTTCTTTCTTTTTTTTTTTTTTGGCTTTTTGGGTCACACTTGGTGATGGACAGGGCTTTCTCCTGGCCTTTCACTCAGGAATTACTCCTGGCGGTGCTCGGGGGACCATATGGGATGCTGGGGATCAAACCCAGGTCAGCCGCATGCAAGGCAAACACCCTACCCACTGTACTATTGCTCTAACCCCCAAAGGGATTTCTTAATGGCAGCTGAGTCATGCTTTCTCAGGAACGTGCTTATCATCTGGGTAAAACAGCACAATTTGGTTCTTTACTATATCAGGCC
The DNA here is from genome assembly GCF_027595985.1 of Sorex araneus. Classification (NCBI taxonomy): domain Eukaryota; kingdom Metazoa; phylum Chordata; class Mammalia; order Eulipotyphla; family Soricidae; genus Sorex; species Sorex araneus. The sequence goes on along the minus strand of NC_073306.1, from coordinate 179,724,801 downwards.
CCACACTCTATGTAATTAATCTAAGAGCCAAATACTCACACATTTTGGAGAAAGCATCAAAGATGACACCCCAGAGCTCAGAAACACCTAACACGACCCATGAACTCTTGAAAGCAATTTGCTCCACAAATGAGATTTAACTGATCTCATCTGCCCTCTTTAGGTCAGTTTTCTGGTCCCCTGACACAGGTGGTCTTCAGACGACAGGGGTTACCAACAGGGGCTTCTCTAAGAGCAAAGACATCTGAGGACCCTCTGCAGAAACCCACAGGAGGCTCTGTTCTGGTTCCATGGAATTCAACTGCTCTCAAGACAGATGTGGTTGCAGAAACTCAACCCTCCAGCTGCTGCTCACAATACAACAAACAGCTTTTGTGAAAGATTCATGCATGACCCAGGAAAACCCACTCCAGTGACATACGATCTTGCATGAAACAAAAGTAACAGGAAAGTTCTCCAAATTGGGAACTTGTTCTGGTCAGACCGTACCTGTCTGATTGAGCAGCTGAGCTGATCTTTCGAGACTGGACCATCCCTCATTGTCATAGCCAAACCGGAAAGGCCAGATGGCAGCAGACACCTCTGAGGCCGGGGCCTGGAAAGTTGTTGGAAAGGAAACTTAGGGTGACTCTGAGCAACAGCAGTTTCTGTGACTGTTTTCTCCACCTCGCTCTGCAAATTTCATATTTCAGCATATTATCTGTGTTGAATTCATAAATGCAAGGTGAAGTTTCCTATATGGCATTCTAGTGAATAGTCCGGGAACTTCTGGCTTAAGCTGAGGTGTTAGAAGGTATGTTGGGGAAATGAGTATTTATAATACTAAGCATGGTATATGGGAGCCAAAAATTCAAAACAACCCAGCTGCTCTTTCCATAGAAAAAACAGGAAAGCGGATGAATGAGTAACTGGTGTTGGGCTTCTCAGGGAGTTGGTGGCAGGATGCATGCCTCGAAGGTGTAAGGCCTGGGATCACTCTGCAGTAGCACCCCAAAGTGAAACAATGACTGGTGTCCCATACAGGTCATGGAAGACTACTACACAGCTCCAATTCCTAACGTTGGGCTATCGTGTCCATAGAAATGAAACTCACAAAGACAGAGCTTCAAAAAGGAAGCTGCAAAATGTAAGTGTCAGATGTCATGTAGATAAAGTTAAGAAACATGGAAAATATTATCGTGGACATATTCTAGGTAGAAACAATATTTAAAAAAGTGCATGAAAATGAGAAACCCCTTATTTTGGACTAGGGTGATTCTTTTTCCAAGAAGAATGAGATGACAAAAAGCTCTCAGTTTTTCAATTTTTTTTATAACCACTTTCCAGTTTACACTCTCGTCCATTTTCTTTTCCTCAGATAACTTTAATTCTATTATTAATGTCTTCTGGATTGTCTTTTACATCGCTTTGTCTGTTTATCGATGTTCTATATATTGCCCATACAGAAGAAATCATCCAATACTTGTCTTTTTTCTTTCTGATTTCAATAACTTTGATAATTACCTGAGCTCCTCCTATTTTTTTGAAAATGATTTAAAAAACCCTTTCAAAACTACCTCAACAGTATTCCATCATATAAACTCACCCCCTCTTTTTTAACCAACCATTTGGTTATTTAATTTTTTAACCAACCAAAGAGCAGCGGGGACTTTGGGCATTTTCATGTTTTATTCTTAAAAATCTCATATTTTTGCCATGAGCAGCATCACAGCACAGAAAAGACCATTATAAAGTAGTTCTTTGTTTGCAGGTTAGATATGTCCTGTTCTGGGAAGACGAAAATAAATTCATGCAACAAAATCACCAGAACTGTCTCTAATAAATACATGTGTCTATCCTGTCCCCAAAAACTCAACTTTCTGAAACAACTCAGTGATATTACTAGCCTGGGACCTAAGAGTTGAGAAGATGGGTCCTTCTGGGATGTTGAAGACATGAGAACCAGGCTGAGAGATAAGCCATGATGCTGAGATGGGCCGCACGGATGGATGCAGAGCTGTGGACCCTGGTTTGATCCCAACACCCCTGAGACCTGCCATGAGTGAACCTTGAGCACAGAGCCAGGCGTAAGCCTTGAACACTGCTAGGTGTGGTCCAAGCACCTGCCCTTCCCCAACTAGCCAACAACAATAACAACAATAAACAAAAATCTATATTAAAAACTTTGACTACTTACCCCTTTGCCCAGTTTCTTCTCGTAGCTTTTATGCCGTAGTCCTAATCCCAATAAACCGACACCCACAAGCAGACACAAAACTAAGCAGAGAGAAGAGACAGTTACTTAAAATTAACTTTATTCTTTAAAATCTCTGTTCTTTAAAAATCATTTTAGGAAATTATTGACTTTACTAGCCAAGAAGTTTTAATTGGAAATGTCTAATTCTTGGGTTAACTGTCATGTGTGACGTGGATACATAACTCATGCTTTCTTGAAACCGCAGATACAAGGAATTTCCCTGAAATTTTCTGGGGACCATGAGTTTAAAGTAAGAATAAAATTTAAGGGACAGAGAGAGAGTTTAATGGGTGCACACTAAGAATGACTCCCAAGGCGGTTGAGTCTGGTGCCCACCCAAGCAGAGCCCCCAGCAGCTGCTTGCTTCCACAATCCAAAATCACTGCCGTACCCCCAGCCTGACTTCACCGTCTCAGGACGGACTCACCAAGATATAATCTGCTGAAAATCTGGGTATGCGGGTTTTGTGACTGAAATCTTCAGGCTTTCTTGGAGTTGGGATGGGCACCTCCCCCATTTTCCAGTACTCATGGAAGCACTGGCAGTCACCCCCACAAACCAACTTCAGTGTCACCATGTAAGCTCTACTACCAGCCTTGCTTCAGGGACCCATAAATAAATCTCAAAAGAGATAAAAAGTCACAGTTAATCTCAGACCCTCGCATGGATGAACAGAATGGGGTAAATCAGAGGGCAGTGGGTTGGCCTGGAGCCCGTCCAAGCAGAGCTCCCAGAAATTGCTTTTTTCCACAATCCAAAATTGCCGCCATACCCCTGGCCTGACTCCACAATCTCAGGATGGACCTCACCAAGATATAATCTGCTGAAAATTCGGGTACGTGGGTTTTGTGACTGAAACCTCCAGGCTTTCTTGGGACTAGGATGGGCCACCTCCTCCACCTCCCTGTACTTCCGGAAGCCTTGGCAGTCACATCCACACCCCAAAGCAGCACCCAATTTAAAAGTTACTCCAACCTTACCGTCCCGATAAAAATACTGAATGCCCTGAACAAACACCATGGCCTCTTAGGACCTGTATTACAAACCATAACACACCAAAGGAAAAGAGAAAGAGCAAGAAGAAAGTGCCTCACATAGAGGGAGTCTGGGGGTGGGGCGCTGGGTGTTGGGGGATGGTAGGGAAACAAGGGACATTGGTGGTGGGAAATGCACACTGGTTGAGGGATGTGTTCAGGATCATTGTATGACTGAAACCTAATTATGAACAGCTTTGCAATGGTCTATCTCAGAGATAATTCAATTGAAAAATTTTTTTAAAGTAATGTGGAGTTCATGCCCAACTCAATCAGCTTAATCAATGGCTGAATAAATAACAGTACTCCTGCATTAAAAAAAAAAGGAGAGAATGATTCCCCAGCAAAAATATGGAAATAGCTCCCACCCCCAGCACTGCTGGATGTGGACCAAAAACAAACAAAAGAATAAATTATAAATATATACAAGAAGTAATAGATGAGAAATCAAGTCTTCACTATCAAGAATCAGCAGGGGGAAAACAGCTGCAGAATCAAGTCCACAATACTTATGACATTGGAACTTCTCATTGCTTTTTGGAGGGGATGGTTATTGACCCTTGAGCTTTGCATCTGACTGGACTACTCCTGGCTCTATGCATAAGGGGTCACTCCCAGTGGTATTCAGGGGACCATGTGATGCTGGGGACTGAACCAGGATTAGCTGAGATCAAGGCAAGTGCCTTGTGCTATCTTTCCAGCCCAACATTGGACTTTTAAAATCAGAATATAAAATAAGCAAACTCAATATGTTTAGAAAAGTGAAAGAGTGTATTCAATAATAAAATAACTAAAGAATAAGAGGTTAAGTTAATGATCAGGAAATTGTAAATAAATCCAATCTCTGGAAATGAAATTTTATCAAAATTTATAATGATTGAAATTAGAAATCCAACAGACTGGGTAGACAGCAGAGTAGACAGGCTGAGTAGAGAATCATTAGAACAAAGAATATTGAAATTCTGCCTATTAAAGCATCTTATCTATGTGAGAAGTGAAACAGAATACAGTATATTTAGAGTTGAAATTGTACAATATCAAAAATTTCCTTTAAAGTATGTCAGTGTGAGGCTGGAGAGAGTTCACAAGGCTGAGCACATGCTTTACATGGAGAAACCCCAGGCTCTAGCCCTGGGAGCACTGCTGGAAGTGAGCCCTGAGCATTCAGCCAGGAGTAGCCCCAGAGCTGCCACATGTGGCCCCAAACCAAAAACAACAAAAAAGGTATTTCAGCATTACAAAGTAAGGTCAATAGCTGAAAACACACTGGAAACATGTTCATAATTGCTAGAATCGAGTGACGGGTACATGAGATTTACTATGCTCTTTAATTTCATATATCTTTGAAATTTTACATTTATATTAAAATTCATTTGGGAGTGGTTTGTTTTACTAAGTGGTACTAAGTCCCAGCAGTACTCAGGACTTACTCCTGCTCTTTGCTCAAGAATCACTTTTTGCGGGGCTGGGAGGATTATTATGTGGTGCGGGGGGATTAAACCCAGTCAGCCACATGTTGGCAAGCACTATCTTCCCAGCCCCTAAAATAGAGGGGTGCAGAGAGGGAGGGAGGGAGGGAAGGAAGAAATAAAGAGGGAAAAAAGAGAAAGGACACAACATTTCATGTATTTTTCACTCTGAGAAGCACAGGAGAGAGAAAAAGAAACAAAGACAATCCACACTTACAAAGCTTTATGTATTTTTCACTCTTTCTGAAAAGCCCTTTTGGACTGTTTTTTGTTTGAAGAAGAAAGTCAAAACTTTTCTTAGGACCAAATCGCATGCTCAGCCCAATAAACGCCATCACAGTTCCTGTTGAAAGAGGAAGAAAACTCACATCATATTTTCATTCCAAAGCCCTCCCCTGGGGGAGTTCCAGAACCACAGTTTCATTTAGATATGCACACCACATAGACATTCATTTACTGAGCTCATTCATTTCAGGACCTAAACCATGACTGTGGGAACTTAGGAGGCTCACACAAATCAGCGAGGGCTCTAGAAATTTGCCTTCAAATGAGAGGACCTCAGCCTTTTCCTGAAGAAAGGTTTGCTTTAATTTCCTGTTGGGTTCCTCATCCAAAAGTCTCTGACTTTTGAAGGGATAGGAGCAGGGGCTGGTGCGTATGAGAAATGCATCTTCCCAACTGCCTTACTGGTCCTCATAGAAGGCTCCTGCCAGAACTCACATGGCATTACCAGGGCCGCCTCTAAAGTAGAACACAACTGGGATACATTGCAGAGAACATATTTACATATGTTGTGTACTAGCTTGCATACTTCTAAAATTTTCTTAGAGCAAGCAGAGACAGAGGAACAATATGCCAACAGAGGAAACGGCAAGGAAAGGTGAAGCTTAGGTGGAAGGCGAGCCAAAAAGACTTTTGTAAAATTTCCAGGGAATAACAGGAGAAACCGAGGTGATGCGTGCACAGCTCATTTCTGACTGGATACCGGTCTCTTGGACTTCTAAGAACGCACCCTTCAGAACATTCTAAAGCCGTCAAGTTATGCTTAGAGTGGCTCTTACTTCCATTCACATTCTCCACACAGTAGGCCCCCTAAGCAAGGCGGAGTAAGGAGAAAGCAGGGCACTGCACAGGAGGACAAAGCAGGACAGAGAACGCGCACCTGAAAGAAACCAGAAGGAACACACAGTTGGCAGAGCCCAGCACAGGACCACGTGAGGGCAGCCACAAAAGTATTCTGAGAGCCTGAGTATTCGCTAGAAAGATATGACACCACCCCCCACCCCAGTTCTTTTAAAATGCATGTCCTTTAAAAACATTTTCCAAGTGAATTGGTGCGGGCAGACGTCTAGTTCACGGGCTGACGATGTTGCCCAGAGAGGGGAGTGATGGAGGGCCAGGGGCGTGGGGAAGTGAGGAGGAAGACTGGAAGAAGCTTAGGGTATGTGCAGCATTCACCCAGTCTTACAAACTCTGAAGACCTATTGGAACTACCGAGAATTCGTTTGTGGGGCTGGAGTGATAGTACAGTGGGTAGGGTGTTTGCCTTGCACGCAGCCAACCTGGGTTCGATTCCCAGCATCCTATATGGTTCCCTGAGCACCGCCAGGAGTCATTCCTGAGTGAAGAGCCAGGAGTAACCCCTGAGCATTGCCAAGTGTGACCCAAGAAGCAAAAAAGGAAAAAAAAAACTCATTTGGTCAACACTGGGCTCTGGGCCTGGAGCGAGGGAGAGAGGAAAAGATAGAAAAGGCCCCTGCTCTCAAAATTCAGCCTGTTCAAAGAGATCCGGCATATGGGAGGGTTATTGCAAATATGTTGCATGTCTTCATTGTCATCTGTCCCCACTGAACTCCAGCTCTGGCCGGGCAGGACATTGTTTCTTAAATCCTAAGCACACGAGGCTGTGTGGTAGAACAAGTGGAGGGCTTTGATCCAAATGACCAGCATTTAAAAAATAATTAATTAATTAAAAATCCGCAAACTGTGGGGGCCGGGTAGTACAGGGGCTGAGGCATTAGCCTTGCATGATGCCAACTCCAACACCATCCCTGCAGCACATACAGTCCCCAAGCACTTCCGGGAGTGATCCCTGAGCACTGCCAGGTATAATCCCCAAATAAAACCTAAACTATAAGGCTGGAGCGATAGGACAGTGAGTAAGGCGTTTGCCTTGCACGTGGCCAACCCAGGTTCGATTCCCAGCATCCCATATGGTCCCCTGAGCACCGCCACGGGTGGTTCCTGAGTGCAGAGCCAGGAGTGACCCCTGTGCATCACCAGGTATGACCCAAAAAGCAAAAAACAAAACAAAACAAAACAAAACAAAAAACCCTAAACTATAAACCACAGTGCCTTAAAAAGAAAAATCCTAGGTACCTGACATGGTCTCTAGAACATAGTAGGAGACAACAATTTTTTTTAAATATACATAAGGAAATGGGGGAAAAAAATGAATGAATAAACAGACAAGACCTGAATCCACTGCTAATACTCTTTGTCTCCACAGTTTTCAAAGATATTTGTCCTGGAACCATTTGCTATGTTTTACCTAAATGAAAATGAAAGGTAGCATTTGATTTGGATATGCTTCATAGATTCCAATAATCTCATTACTGAAGACAGCTAGGTTTATGATATTTTAATTGTAATAGATAAGTTCACAACCACTGAAAGGGAAAATGCCTTTACTCTGTGATTTGGAATTTTTCAGGTATGTTGTGATTTATATGTGTGAATATATTGGTAAAAATATGGCCAACACAAGTCATAGATAAAACTAGGGAAAACCTAAAAAAAACCTCATAATTCTTATGTATATTTATGTACTGGTCACTGAAGTGACCTCACGGATCTGACCCTCTCCCCAACACAGCACAGAGCCCAAAGGTTCCTGTGAAAGAAAACTCCTCTTTCACACTTTATTGTATATCCAACTTGCTTTTTCACAACAAATTAGCTTAAGAGATTCTCTTCAGTTAATAAATATTACCGAAATTCATGGATGAGCTAGATGTAGGTTGCTAAGTAATCACATAGATATTTCTCTCATTAAATCTCAGTTATACATCTTATCTGATCTTATTATAGTTTGGGTTTGACAGTTACAGTAACACCAAGGTATACAGAATTGATGTTCAAAGTCGTCACATCCCACACTACTTAAGTGTCCACAACCCCCCAGCACTGTCTGTGTCACCTCTGGTCCAGTTCTTACCTCCCCCTTTCCCCAAAGTTGGTAATGAGTATTGCAATCCTATCATCTGTATTTCAGGAGTTCACGTTCATGTCCGATATTATACTATTCCCACTACCGGAGTGCCAATATCACACCCCCAGGTCAACTGTTGTGGTTAATCAAGACAAAATTCTCCTATTTATTTCTATTGAGTCCTGAAAACCACTTAATCCTCGCCGTCCCGAGGCTACCTCCACAGAGCTGCTTTAATTCCGTCCATCCCATGGTACTCACCCAAAAGCACATCGGATCTTTCTCGAGCATAGACACCTCCTGGGACAAACTTAAAAGCCGTGCACCAGGCACAGAAAAGGATCTCCAGCATGTAGAAGGTCATGGCCACGGTCATAGCTTTCCCCGGGTTGGGCCCTGAGCTCAGAAGGTGCCCCAGCACCTGTGGCCACACAGAGCCCGTGAAGAGGGCCAGCACAGCCCCCGAAAGCGCCGCAGCCCAGGTGGACAGGTAGAGGAGGCCGGCGGCTGAAGCTGCTCCTGCAGGTGGTGGAGAAGGAAAGGCGTCAGACAGAGGGGCAGAGCCAGCGCCCCCAATCTCTGTTAACCTGTAGGCATCGATGGCCAGGTTAGAAGGCTTAGAGGGGGCACTGTGCTGGGGCGCTGAGGAGGGAGATGGCGGGGCCAGGGAGCGTTGCTTTGTTCAAGGTCTCATTGCTGCTTTCAAACACAGTGAGAGGTGGAATGTCAGTGGGTCTAAAACTTTCCGCCAGGGCTGCTGCTTCAGAACAGGTAGCACTGCACTCTAGCACTGTCGTCCCTTTGTTCATCCATTTGCTCGAGCAGGCATGAGTAACGTCTCCATTGTGAGACTTGTGACTGTTTTTGGCATATCGAATACGCCACGGGTAGCTTGCCAGGCTCTGTCGTGCAGGCGAGATACTCTCGGTAACTTGCTCCATCTCTAAGAGGAACGGAGGAATCAAACCCAGGTCAGCCGCGTGCAAGGCAAAGGCCCTACCCGCTGTGCTATCGCTCCAGTTCATCTTCTCTAAAATTAAAAAAAATTATTTTACTTTTCCTGGGTATCCCAAAGAGGAATCAAAAGAGCTATGCTAGGAGTATCACATCTCACTCAAGTGAGAGAAGGAATCCGAAGTTCCGACCTCCGTCAGTGGTCAAGAATCAGGGACGCTGTCTCATTTGCCAAGACATCAAAAATCAGATGGGCCGGATATGTAATGCAATTCAGAGATGATCGCTGGACTAGAGCTGTTACCGACTGGACGTCAAAAGACCACGTGGCTGCCCACCAATGAGATGGTCAGACTTCTTCATCAAAACCCGGAATGAATGATTTGAGACTCTTCCTGTTCTGGAGTGAGCAGATATCATTGGGCTACACTAGCACGTGACAGGGACAAATGGAGACGTTACTGGCGCCCGCTCGAGCAAATCGAAGATCAACAAGATGACAAGTGATACAAGTGATTTTACCTTTCCAAAGATTTCATAAAAAGGCTGTAGGAGGGCCAGGAGCATTGTGACCACAGCTGTGTCCTAGGTCCATGCAGTGCTGGGGGGTCAAACTTGGGGCTTTGGACATACCAGGCTCTGCCACTTGAGCTGCAGCCCCAGCTCCTTCCCATCAGAACGCTGCCCCATCCACCATGTGTCAGTGGCCTTTCCCGGCCATGCAGCTGTGAGGAAGCTGTGAGTGAGATGCTGCCCAGCGCCTGGCAGCACAAGTAGTCATTCTGGTACCCAGCACGCCTCCTAGGGGTTGGGAAGCTGTGCTGTCTGCCTGACGCTCGGGAGGCACTTAGTAAACGTTTGCTCATTTGCTGGGTCCCCCCAAAGGACAGAAAGTCCTGACCAACTCCTGGAAAAATCCCTTCCAAGGCACCCATAAGGGTCTTAAAGAGCCCGTAGGCTGGAGCTGTGAGAATAATATGTTTTCCTGGAATAGAACACCATCTGCCCGTGTCCACCAGCGGCGTCTCTTGTGAGCCGTCCTGCGGAGGTATCTGCTGCATGGTCCTCACTGGAGAAGAAGTCTAAAACAGGAGGAATGGCGGGGGGGGGGGGGGTGCCCATAAGTTTTTCAGGGCTCTCTGCTCCCACCCATCAATAAATGGTGCCCACTTGGCCATCACAGGGCAAGGCTGAGTGCCTTCCTCTACGCTTCAAAAACAGTAGCCCCCAATAACGGGAGAACCAGCTTCCAGGTCCTCTACAACCCAGAGTTGAACCCCACTGAGAGCCCTCCAAAGACTTCAGCCTGACCACAGTGCTTTCCGTTTGTCTTTAGGGGAACCACATCGGGTGGTGCTTGAGGCTTATTCGTGGCTGTGTGCTCAAGGACCACTCATGGCGGGGCTCTGGTTGTGGGTCGGGGACCCTATGGGGTGCTGGGGATCAAATCCATGTTAATGACCCCCTTTTTGAACATCAGATGTGGCATACAATATACACACTGGTATATTCACATTTTATCTTTTTCACAACTGCTTCATCTGAACTGGTTTTTGTTTGTTTGTTTCAGGCTGAGTGTTTCTAAATAATATTCTTCAAATCTTGTTTGTTTTAAGGCCACATCCGGTTATGCTCGGGGTTACTCCTGGCTCTGCACTCAGGAATCACTCCAGGTGGGGCTTGGGGGACCGTAGAGGATGCTGGGGATAGAGCCTCAGTCTAGGCAAACATCTTACCCACAGCACTGTTACTCCGGCTCTATTCTTCAAACCTTTATAACATCTAAGACACCAATACCAAGAGCTGTTCAGTGAATATAAGTTGGATATTCTAATAATATGGGTAATAGCCAACACGGTAGCTTTCAATAGATTATAATTTTCATACAAAACTGTAGGCATGTTGTATAGTACACTGGGATCCAACTGTGTGTGTTGGTATTTTTTTAAAATAGAACTTTGAGGGAAAAGGAAAGAGCAAAAAAAAAAGAGAGAGAGAGTTATGTCAACTATAGTGAGTTTTGTGTTGAATTATGGAATGTAATCAAGGTAAAGAAAAAATGAAGTGAAATTCATTAGTTATACAGTAGGGGGTAGGGGGTGGGGGCGGGGGGTATACTGGGGTTTCTGGTGGTGGAATATGGGCACTGGTGAAGGGATGAGTGTTTGAATATTGTATAACTGACATATAAACCTGAGAACTTTGTAACTTTCCACATGGTGATTTAATAAAAATTATTTTTAAAAATATAAAAAAAATAGAACTTTGATTTGATTTGATTTGTATTTGATTATAGATATACATATGTATATATCTATATATATTGGATTTGGGGTTGTTGTTGTTTTATTTTGTTTTTCTTTGCAATGCCAGGGATTGAACACAGGCCCTCACACAGTCAAGCCTTGTGCTCCTCTCTTGAGCTACATCCACAGCTCTGATTTTCCTAATTTCCTTGCAAACATTAAAACTGAACACTACTAGGCCGGGGCAATAACTCAACAAGCTGAGTGCATGCTCTGCATGCAGGAGGCCCGGCTTCGATCCCACACATAACATCCCAAACACTGCCAGAAGAAACCCCCGAGTACAGAGCTGGTGGTAGCCCCCAAAGACTGCTATGGGTAGCCCAAATTTTAAAAAATATTAAGCTACTGTATTTCTGCACATATGAAATCTTATTGGCCATTGTCATAATTAACTTCATGCTGAGGTCCAATTGAAATTGCAGATTTTCACAGCGATTCCCTTGACTCCATTCCTCCTTATGACAGTTTCCAGAGATGAATCCCAGTGGCGGGCGGGAACCATCTGTACATAATTAAGTGCGCGCTCCAGCTAATTTCAGGTGAGCTGCCCGGCCGAGAGGGAGGGGAGCTCGTGAATGATGGCCCTGCTCCCCGCTCTACCGCAAACAGCCTATTAGAAGTGATAAATCTGGGCGCTCCCCGGGTCTCCTAAAGTACTAGGTAACACTTCAGAGAGACACTAAAACGAGATGAGGGTTCACTCTCGGGGCTCTGCCCTACTTACCTGGGAGCTTCGCTCTAAGCGTATCATCAGCTTTTCTGATCTCTAACAGTTGCTGTGGCCCCCAGCTTTCCCATGTTTACGCTGCAGCTGCTAATGACCTGCCCGGTAAGCATTTCTGCTTCCCAGCCATGGGAGCGAGCGGGGAGGGCAGACATGCTGAGCAAGCTCCCAGATTTGGGAAACAGCGCACTCCAGACTGCGCCCCGCTGCCCAGAGAGGAAGGTGCCGGAGGTGCTCATTGCAAACGCAGCATTAACCGAGCGCCCCGGCCCTTCTCTTGAGGAATCTCATGAGGTGTGTGTGTGTGTGTGTGTGTGTGTGTGTGTGTGTGTGTGTGTGTGTGTGTGTGTGATGGCAAGAGAGTTCACTTCCAGGTTCATCCCCACCCCCGGCACGCTCCAGAAAACACACAAGCAGGTGAAGCAGCTCCGCATGACTGCGCCAGCGTACACAGCTCGAGCAGGGAGAGGCTCCGGTGACCTCGTCCACTGGGCCACATGTCTCTGGGTGTACTGGGAACGGAAGGTGCAGGCTGAGTAGAACGCTAAGGAGCCCTGTGTGCTCCCAACCCAACACATGATCTTGTGCACCTGCACGCACCCCGGACAGCTCTCTGTCATCTGCTTAGTGAGCCCCGGGAGGAATGTCTGTCCACACAGAGACCAAAACCCAGGGCTTGCTCTGATACACAGTGGAGGGTTTATTTTTTTAATTAAAAAAAATTTTAGAGGAGGACACACTGGGAAGTGCTCAGCTTATTCCTAGCTCTGTGCTCAGAGATCACTCCTAGCAGGGCTCGGGAGATCATATGGGATGCCAGGGATTGAACCAGGGGCACAGGACACGTGTCCTACCACTGTTCTATTGCTCTGGCCGTGGTTGGCTGGTTGTTTTTTTTTTCAAACACTAAAACTGACTTCAACCAGTTCTGCCTCTTAAGGGGGATGGTGAAGAGTGACCCAATTGGTCACCAGATGGAACTGGCTTGCTTCTGAAACCTGCCAGCCTTCCCTACTGTCTTGGGGTCCTCGCTGTGTGGCCAGGGGAAGGCAGGCTGAAACCTTTGAATAAGTAACTAAGGACACCTTGACCCCCGACCTAGCTGGCCAGAGAGGTGAGGAGCTGAACTTTTACAGGCAGGAGGAAAGGTAAACTGAGGTGGGGAAAGATCACTCCAAGGGCTCGAGCACCCCAGGGTTGATCTTTGGCACTGCATGGTACCAGGAAAAAAATCCAAACACTGAGTCAGGGAGGGCCCCACCCAGCATGAGTGGAGAGGGAGAGGGACAGGGAGAAGAAGAGGGAGAGTTTTTCATTATTGAGTCCCAACAGTGGGCTTCTGTGAAAACAAGAGAAGCAAAGAACCTTGGAACAAGGATGAATTTGATGGTGTTGTGGCTATGTATCGGCCTTTTCACAGCCCTTCAGTGAAATCTGTGGCCGGCCTGATTGCCTTTGGGAGACAGGCACGGTCCTGCAGCATAGGCAGTGGGGGAAGAGCCTGTTCCCGGAGGAGAGGGAACGGCCAAGAAGGGGCTAAGTGCCCCAGGTAACCAGGTGGGAAGCAGTGGGTTCCCGCCGGGAGCAGCATGTCTGCTTGGCCGCCTCTGTCATTGTTCCCAGTGATGAGACACGTGCCTGCAAGTGAACTCAAGGGCCAAGCTGGACAAGGGACCCACCTGCAGGTGGACTCCACATACCTGTAACCCACCAGATGAAGCTGGTAGCAGGAAACCAGGAAGCAGTCGAGAGCACCAGTCCGCTCACCAAGGCCAGCAGAATCACACCGCTGTCAAGACAAGAATAGGCTCTAAGGCATCTTGAGAAGGTTCCTAAGGTGTCCCACATTTAAGAGAAACCTCTCTCCTATGCCTCAGTGCATCAAAAAGATGTTGGTGAATTATGACAATAATGGTTGGAAGGGATCGCTCTGCATTGGAGATGTGTGCTGAAAGTGGGCAAAAGACCAAGCAGGACGGCCTTCCAGTATCTGTACTGCAAACAATAATGCCCAAAAGGGAGGAGGAGGAGGAAGGGGGAGGGGAAGAAGAAGAAAGAGGAGGCTGGGGTTGGGGGGGAGGGTGGTGACAGGAGGGATACAGGAATCCTGGAGGGATGGGTGTTAAAACATTGTATGACTGAAAATCATGAAAGCTTTGTAACTGTATCTCATGATGACATGGTGATTCAATTAAATAAATAAATAATTTTTAAAAAGATGTTGGTGGAATATCCAAGAAAATCATGAGCGCCCACAGGGAACTGATAATAAATGCTCCCAGAACACTGAAATAGCGACTCTGATCTGAGATGCTAAATAGAAGTAACAGGGGGCCAGAGCGATAGTACAGTGGGTAGAGCATTTGCCTTGCATGCGGCCAACTGGGGTTCAATTCCTGGCATCCCTTATGGTTCCCAAAGCACTGCCAGCAATGATTCCTGAGTACAGAGCCAGGAGTCACCCCTGAGCATGGCCAGGTGTGACCCCAAAAGACAAATAAATAAAAAAGAAAAGAAATGACAGAGCCAGAGTGATAGTACTGAAGTTAAGGCGCTTGCCTTGCACCTGGCTGATCTGGATTTGATCCCTGAAACTACATATAATGGCAGCAGGAATTATACCTGAACACAGAGCCAGGAGAAAACCCTGAGCGCAGCTGGGTGTAGCCCCAAACCAGTAAATGAATTAATTTGATGAATTATTAAACAACAGAAAAACTGAACACTACTTGCTTGAGTGTTAGTCTCATAGTATGTTTTACTTTTTTATATCTCATTAAGTGCCAGAGCGACAGCACAGCGGTAGGGCGTTTGCCTTGCATGTGGCCAACCCGGGTTCAATTCCTCCACTCCTCTTGGAGAGCCCGGCAAGCTACCCAGAGTATCCAGCCCGCACAGCAGAGCCTGGCAAGCTACCCATGGCATATTCGATATGCCAAAAACAGTAACAACAATCTCACAATGGAGATGTTACTGGTGCCCGCTTGAGCAAATCGATGAGCAACGGGATGACAGTGATACAGTGATATATCATTAAATAACTTTTTAAAAGTGAAGTGGGAATGGGATTTCTTCAGCTAAGTCCACCAACCTAACCTAAGTGTAGCTTCAACCTCCCCCTGCCTCCCCAGCAGCCATGCCAGGAACTGAACTCAGGGCCTCAGGCATGCTGGGCAGGTGCTCCAGCCTCTGAGCTACCTCGTGGCCCAAGAATGCAGTTTTAACTGGTCAGTGTGGAATGTTCTGATCAGTGCCAATGAGGTCATTGATTCCATCTTCCCAGGGAGGACAAGATCATCTGCCTGGGCCTTTACCCAGTTCCCACAGGTAAACTACCTAACCATGAGGTCATCTTCTCCCCCACCCCCAACCTAACTTCCTTCTACTGCCTTTATGGTTGGTTGTTTTGTTTTGTTTTGTTTTTTTTAATTCATTGTAAGCCCTTTAACCTTCCTGGAGCTCTCTGCAGCCAATTCATACATCCTTCAATAATTCCAATGTCATCTTGCTATTTTCTCAATTGTAGTTTTATTTTAGAGCCACCCCTGACTGAATGTTTACTCCTGGCAGTGCTCAAGGGACTGTGCTCCAAGCCAGCAAGTTCTGTCTGCCCAGACCGGACTGGTGACCTCTGCGGTCTTCCGTCCCCAGTGCAAACAGTCACTCTATTTCCTCAGCCTAATGAATTATAGTCCTCATGGGCTCCACCACCTTTCGGTATTTTAGTGCCACACGCAGTGGTGCCTGGGGGCTTCTCCCAGCTCTGCGTTCTGGCTCATTCCTGGCAGAGGGACTGGTGAAGCCTGTGCTCAACCCACTGCCCTATTCTTCCGGGCTTCCCCTGCAACATTTTCCATTATTCTGCTAAGGGCAAGAAAGGAAAAAGCTACTGGGATCATTTCTACTTAGCCCATCTCATTTCTTCCTGGTCCCTGCCTCAGGACTGTTTTTCTCTAGAATCTCTGCCACCCCAGGTTGGTGTTGATTTATAAATGTGTATTTCTAAAATAGCCACAAAGTCTTTTGCTATTTGGCAAAGACTATTGAAGAAAGAAAACAATGAATTAACTTGAGGGTGAAAGTAGCAGCAATTATAGCTACCACGTGGTGTTCCACTTAATGACTCTCGGGGAAGAGGGGGAAGATACTGAAATTACCCTAGACCCTAGATTATAGAAATGAGAATACTGCCGACGGAAAGGAATTGGGGGAAGGGGAGTAAGGACTGTCCAGAGGTAACAGGGTAGGGATTAGGGGCCCACAGGCACAGGTGTGGGGGGTAGAAGTGTGGTATATGGATATAGCTAACCCCCAGGGCCAACAGGAGATCTACAACAAGGCAAGCAGGAGATCTACAACAGCCAAACTTTCCAATGTGTCTGTCAAGGAGGCAGGCTTGGGGCTGGGAGGGAATCTGGGGACACTGGTGGAGAGAAGTTAGTTGGCTTTGTTGGAGGGACTGGTGTTGGAACATTGTGTGCTTGAAACTCTAAATTAAACAACTTTATAAATCATGGTGCCTTAATAAAAAATTTAATTAAAAACCCACAGTTTTAATATGCTATGTGTATAATTATCTTATTTAAACCTCACTAGTGGGGTGGGGAGGGGTATGGGGTGGGAGGGGGTGGGAGGGATGATGGGGTCATCAGTGGAGAACGGGTACTGGTGGAGGGATAGATACTCAAGCTGTATGTGACTGAAACACAAGCACGAGAATATGTAAACCTGTATCTGTACCCCCACGGTGATTCATTAATAAAAAAAAAATTTTTTTAAATAAACCTCACTAGTCTGGAAGAACTGTGAAGGATGAATGCGAGGCCATTCGGAGCTAAGATGGTAAGGACTCTGCCAAGGCAAATATTATTGGGGACAGGGAGAAAGGGGTTGGGTTGAGACAACCAGTCAGGAGACAGGAGAATGACCAGTGTGGAATGGCCAGTAGACAGTAGACAGCAGCCCTAGACGGTGGAAGCACACAGAAGGCCTTGCCTCTCGTGGGAAAATATGCTTGTGCGTGCACACGGCAAAGCTGAGTAACCACAACACTCAGCTAAGCAAACACCTTTTGTACAAGGGTAAGAAACTATTGTGTCCCATCCTTAAACATGGTAACTTCACACACTTCCCATCTTTGATCAGTTCCCATCTTTGATCATTTCTCTTAAGCAGCCGAATCACAATGCTATTTTTACCTGAGAAGTTATTGTGTTACAGAGACGGAACACCTCAAAAGATGAGAACAATGAGAGTTGGAATCTACAACGAGGTGGAAGAGTTGGAAGGTAAGGCCTTGCGTGCAGCTAAACCCACCTCAATCCCCAGCACCCCATATGGTTTCCTGAACCTGCCGGGAGAGATTGCTTAGCACAGAACCAGGAGTAAGCCCTGAACACTGTCAGATATGACCTCAAAAACCTCCAGTTAAGCAAACAAAACAATATGGAGCCATGAAAATCCAGGTAAAAGACCCACTAACCTACAGATGACTTCCGTTTTCCTTATATACTCGTTATATTACATGTGGAGAGTGCAAGTCACACCCACCATACCATGACAGTTTACTGCCATGGTGATGCCAGAAAGTCACTAAATATGGTTAGAACTTGATGATACCTTGGCTTGAGAAAATTTCCACCCCCCAAATCCTTGTTCTTCAAGAAGCAGCACAAATATTCTACCCCTTAGCTGATTTATCCTGTTTCTATACATCTACACATTAAAAATGTATGTGGGAACGGTGCTCCTTTCTTCAGGGCGAACTATTTCAGTGAATGGAATGTTAGAAATCATGCTGCCCCACTTTTTGTTTGCTTGTTTATTTGTTTGGGGGCCATACCCAGAGGTTCTCAGGGCGTACTCTTGGCTCTGTGCTCAGAGATCACTTCTGGTGGGCTTGGAGGATTAGCGGGGATTGAACCTAGGTCGACTGCATGCAAGGCAAGTGCTCTACTCTCTGTGCTATCGCTCCAGCCCCGTCATGCTGCTCACTCTTTCAGGTATGCTACGCCCTGATGCTTGAGGCCTATTCTCTAATAAACTGGTTTCTAGGCTTCTTTTCTCTGGGACTCATGTTTAAATCCTTTGCTCTGTGGATCAACTCTTCTCTGGTCCCTTTGCCTTTACTGGGCACTTCCTGCAACAATAGATTAACTAGTATGCATGCTTTTTTTTTTTTTAAACACATGGTATGGGAACTACACCTAGCAGTGCTCAGGGCTTACTTCTGGCTCAGGGGTAATTCCTGACAGTGCTTGGTGGTGCTTAGGGATTAAACTGGAGTCTGTGTGATGCAAGACAGTGCCTTAAGCCCTGCACAACCTCTCTGATCCCATTAACTGGACTTAAACCCAGTTTGATGGTGAAAACAAAGAAGACTGACTGACAGAACTCGAGACTGACTCTGCACTCCCGCTGGAGAGAGCCAAGGCCTGTGAGAACATATCTTGGAACCTGGGACCTCCATCACACTTGGACAGGCTACATGTGCCACCTGCTAGGTCACGCCCAAGTGTCATGCAGTACAACGGGGCCTGTGTGCAAATGTAGACACTCCAGCCTGTTAAGAAAAACTGAATATTTAAGGGGAATGGCT
This sequence comes from Sorex araneus, assembly GCF_027595985.1. Classification (NCBI taxonomy): domain Eukaryota; kingdom Metazoa; phylum Chordata; class Mammalia; order Eulipotyphla; family Soricidae; genus Sorex; species Sorex araneus. The sequence continues at coordinate 179,706,266 of NC_073306.1, read as the reverse complement.
AATGGTTCCTCCAATTTTCTTTTACGTGAAAGGCTGGGTTTGGCCGCAGGAGGGAAAAGGTGTCGGAAGAGGAGGCCAAGAAGCAGAACAACACTCATATCCAGGTGCTGCTTTTCGGAAGCTCCCGGGTCAGAGCCACTTCCGGAGGGGCACAGAGGTTATGGGGCTCTCCCGTAACCTGACAAGAGAGATGCCTGGCCAGGCTGCCACCCTCCTGTGCTACCAAATCCCCACCCTGTAGAGAAGCATTGGGTGGGTCTGGGGCCGGCCAGGTGGGGGTAGCCAAGAAACCCCAGCCGTCCCCTTGTCTGTGAATTCTCTTTTGTAGAGGGACCTGAGGAACCCACGTAGAAGGTTCCAGAACCTCTTGCTTGGCTGTACATAGTCCCCCAGCACACTCCTCAGGTGCTCCTCAGACAGAGTAAACATCCTTCTCTGTCCTCCCTCTCCAGAGCACACACATGGATGCCTTGTGCCTTTTCTGGTAACCCCAGAGCACGGACCAGGAAAAAGAGGGCGTCATGCAAGTCTAGCCCCTCAGCTGGGAGGAATGTCTTCCTCCTCTCCTGTCAGGTCACTTCTTTTTTTTTTTTTTTTTTTTTTTTGCTTTTTGGGTCACACCCGGCAATGCTCAGGGGTTACTCCTGGCTCTGCACTCAGGAATTACCCCTGGCGGTGCTCAGGGGACCATATGGGATGCTGGGATTTGAACTCGGGTCAGCCGTGTGCAAGGCAAACGCCCTACCCGCTGTGCTATCACTCCAGCCCCTAGGTCATTTCTCTTTAGGGGAGCCATACCCACCGTGCTGAGGGACCACTCCTGGCAGTGCTGAGGACTGAACCCAGGGCTCCCACCTGCCAAGCACGCGCCCCGGCCCTTTGAGTTCCATCCCCAGCCCCTCAGTCATTTCAGTGATTGCTTCCCCAAACCCAACTCACCCAAATGGATTAGGATCCGGCCCTGGATGGGGATGTCCACTCACTGCCCACCTGGAAACAAGGGACACTTCTCCAAAGATCCAGTGGGTGATGAACATGAGATTGCCCAAGGCAGCTCCTGCCAGCACAGAGTTGGACCCCGCGGCCGCTGCTCTGCGCGCCTCACCTGGCTTCTTGTCCTCAGCTTGACTGTACTCGTCATCTAGAATCGAAAACCCAGAAGGGTCAGCTCCACAGACACTTCTCCTCTACGGTTAACAGATTTTTTTTTTTTTAGTTAGTAGGTGACTCTTGGCTTCGAGCTTTGAGATGAGACATGGCAAGGCAGAACAGAAGGTGCTGACAGCGGCTCGGGGCAGGGAGGCTGTTTCAGACGGGCTAGACTAGGAACTGTGTAGGGAGAACTACAAGAGAAAAGCAGGTGGGCCAGAGAGAAAGCACAGGGGACAAGGCTCTGCTCTGCACACAGCTGACTCTGGTTTCATCCCCAGTCCCAGATTTGGTCTCCTGAGCACTGCCAGGAGTAACCCCTGAGCACTACTGGTTTTGGCGAGGGGAGAGAAGAGGTTGGAATGATAGGACAGCAGATAGGGCGCTTGCCTTGTATGTGGCGGACCTGGGTTCAACTCCCAGTATCCCATATGGTTCACCAAACACTGTCTGGAGTAATTCCTGAGGGTAGAGCTAGGAGTAACCCTTGAGTATTGTCAGGTGTGGCCCCCAAACAAACAAACAATTTTTTTTAATTTTTAAAGATAGAAGGAAGGAATAGAGAATAGGCCAAAAGTTATTTACTTATTTTTTTGATAGTAGTAAAAAGAATATACGGTCAAGTGAACGGTATGTTCAAGGGTCCTGTGTGGTCCAAGTAGAGCAGGATGCTTCTGAGAAGCAAAGCCACTTCTGTCCTTAAGGAACAAGGCGAGAGATACCCAGTTCTCTAGGTTCCCAGAGCACTACCGGTCCACCGACAGAGCCATTTCCATGTGCCAAGCCTGCTTCCAGGCCTTTAGATGAAGCCGTGTATTCTCACCACTCGGTGAGGGCAGCTCTACGAGAAATACCATTTTACAGATTGGAAAACAGCCCACAGTGACCAGTCACATTGTCCAGGATCATACACTGGAAAAGAGAAACTGGAGCTGAACTCAGGCAGCCTGGCGTCCACAGCTGAGTACTTCACTGCAGGGGTCATTGGACCAAGAGGGCCCAATGCATGGAGTCAGTGACGTAATGTACAGGAAAGTGACCAGGGACCAGAAAGATAAACAGTGGTTAAAGTCAATGCCTTCCATGTAAATCCCCGGCATTGCATATAGCTCCTCAAGCCCTGCCAGGATTTGTCCCTGAGCACAGAGCCAGGAGTAAGCCCTGAGCAGCTGGGTATAAACCAAAAAAGGAGAGAGAGAGAGAGAGAGAGAGAGAGAGAGAGAAGAGAGAGAGAGAGAGAGAAAGGAAGGAAGGAAGGAAGGAAGGAAGGAAGGAAGGAAGGAAGGAAGGAAGGAAGGAAGGAAGGAAGGGAGGGAAAGAGAATGAAAGAAAGAAAGAAAGAAAGAAAGAAAGAAAGAAAGAAAGAAAGAAAGAAAGAAAGAAAGAAAGAAAGAAAGAAAGAAAGAAAGAAAGAAAGAAAGAAAGAAGAAAAGAAGGAAAGAAAGATGACAACCAGGGGCTGGAGAGATAGCACAGTGGGTAGGGTGTTTGCCTTGCACAAGGCCGACCCGGGTTCGATTCCCAGCATCCCATATGGTCTCCTGAGCACCGCCAGGGGTAATTCCTGAGCGTAGAGCCAGGAATAACCCCTGTGCATCGCCAGGGGTGACCCAAAAAGAAAAAAAAAAAAAGAAAGAAAGATGACAACCAAAGAAAATTCTGGCAGGAAGATTTCTTTGAAGAAGCAGAAAGCCTGTGCGCAGATAAAGCCCTCAGGATGATAAGAGGCCTCCTGGGGCCAAGAGAAAGATATTTCTAGGGTCGAGCACATGTGTGGGGTATGGGAGGCCCCGGGCACTTAACAGTCTGATTCCAGGAGCGATCCCAGGCCTCCCAGCATGCTGGAGGCGGTTCTTATTAAAATAAATAATTTTTAATTAAAAATAAAAAGAGAGGGGGGCTGGAGTGATAGCACAGCGGGTAGGGTGTTTGCCTTGCACGTGGCTGACCCGGGTTCGATTCCCAGCATCCCATGTGGTCCCCTGAGCACCGCCAGGGGTGATTCCTGAGTGCAGAACCAGGAGTGACCCCTGTGCATTGCTGGGTGTGACCCAAAAAGCAATAATAATAATAATAATAATAATAATAATAATAAATAAAAAGAGATAAAGAGAAAGGTAGTTCGGGGGCCAGGGCACATGGCTTGCATGCCAAGCACCTGTGTCCCACCCCAGCACCACAGGCCACGAGTTCCTCTAGGGGGGCACTCACGGCCCTCTGCCCCACTGGGTCCGGATATCCTGCATTATCAGGCCCAAGCACAGAACTGTCCAGCACAGTTGGTCAGTTATTACTGGGGGTATCCCCCAAATCCTTGCTTGGAACCCATTTTCAGCTCCCACCAAAGACAAACCAACAACAACAACAACAACAACAACAGCAAACCAAAAATACAAAGTTCCAGAGTTGGGAAGAAAACTTCTGCCAAGAGAAGGAGGAGCAGAGCTGAAGGTTGGGGATGAGGGAGAAGGCGGCGGGATAGACCATGGCCATCTGGAGACTCCGCTGGGGAGCTGCAGGAAGCGAGGACCCCTGGAGTGAGTGCAGAGCACCGGCCTGTGTTCTGGTGAGCGAGAATCCCAGGAGCCCTGCTGTGGAGGTGGGGGGCACTGGGGAGGGGTCCTGAGCTCTGTAAATAGGGGCACAGGACCAAAGCAGGAAGGGAGGGACCCGCGACTGGATCGTATACAAAGAGGAGAGACAGAGGCAAAGTCAAGTCAGGAAATGTAAGAGAATACCCTGCCGTGAAGATCCTTATCCGAGGCCTGAGCCCGGCCCGGAAAGGTCCCGGCTTTGTAAGACATAAAGCACAGGGACCGGTTCTGGACGCCCTGACGAATAGTAACGTCACTGGCCACCTTGCTCGCATGATCTTATCCTATTTTCACTCCACCTGTTTCATGCCAAGATCGAGGCACAAAGCGGGTGACACAAACACTTGGTTCACGGCGCGCCAAGCCCGCTCCGCTTCCATCAGTCTGGGAGATTCCTTCCTTTGCCAACAAAAGGGCAGCAACGTCCTGGGCCACACAACAGGGCTGGAGCCGGTTCCCGAGAGCTTAGTAACACTTCCCCCTCTCAGAAGGGTCCTGCGTTAGCAGATGCAGCAGACACCCGAGGTGGGTGTGGGGCCAGGACAGGGCCCGGCAGGGCTGGGCAAGCCTTTCTTGCTTCTGTATCAGACCCCTGGCAAAAACTGAACAGCACAGCAGGTTGGCCCCACAACTGTCACTGTCTCTCCGTTGCTCATCGATTTGCTCAAGCGGGCACCAGTAACATCTCCATGGTGAGACTTGTTGTTACTGTTTTTGGCATATCGAATACACCACGGGGAGCTTGCCAGGCTCCTCTGTGCGGGCAAGATACTCTCGGTAGGGATGGAGGAATCGAGTCCGAGTTGGCCGTGTGCAAGGCAAATGCCCTACCCGCTGTGCTACTGCTCCAGCCCTGTAGCATACAGAAAATGAAGTAGTCTTCCTTATTTCCCAGGCTCAATTGTCAGGACCCCATACGGCCTCCTGAGCCCTCCAGGAGTGATCCTGAGCACAGAGCCAAGGTCAGCTCTGAGCACTGCTGGGTGTAACCTCCTCGCCCATATAAAATCAGTTTGCAAAAGGCCGCAGGGAAACAATGCATCGGACACATGCAGAAATGTTCTGTCCTCCCTCTCTGCTCCCCAGACTCCCCTCCCCTCACAGTCGGCCCCTCACTGCACCTCGCTCACTCTGTGCTCTGCCTCCCACACTCCCCACCCCGCTCCCCAGGTCTCCAACAATAGCAGGGATGCCTCCTCTAACCTCTCTGCACCTACAAAGAGAAAATGTTCCCCCCTTGCCTGTGCTGGGGAGACCTCCCGCTGAAGTCCTCAGGGGTCCTCAGTAGACCCTTAATAAGCATATCACTTTGCTCTCTTGCAGAAACATCTCATTCTTTCTACTAGCCCACCCCAGGAGCCCCAGGGGATTCAAGTCCCCATAACGCCCTCGAGATACTCTTCTTAAGAAGTAGAGCTGCATCGGGTCCAGGTGGAGGTGGATGAATGACAAACCCCACCCGAAATCCCTGTCCAGAGGGAAGGGGGAGGAAGACAGAGCTGAGAGACAGCAGGGCGTCGAGGCTTGGGGCTCCTCTCCCACCCTCGGAAATAACAAGCCCAACACTGCTCTTCAGTTTCGCTTTTCTACACAGGCAGGAAATAGAGCCATCAGCTTCTATCCGAGTCTACTGGCAACACTGGTTGCTACTTCTGAGAGGTGGGGATGCTGAAGTGGAAATGCAGAGCAGAAAGATAATTCGTTGTTTTTTTTTAATATTGACTGATTGATGGTTGATTAATGGACTGATGTTTGTCCACACTCAGCAGAGCCGTGGGGTTTATCCTGGCTCTGTGCTCAGGAGAGATCCCTGGTGGTGCTTGAGGACCCTAGGTGATGCCAAGGATAGAACAAGGATAGAACGCTTTAGAAGTATGATTCTTATCTTTTCCAGCACTGTAGCACTGTAGCACCGTTGTGCAGTTGTTCATCGATTTGTTCAAGCGGGCACAAGTAATGTCTCCATGGTGAGACTTGTTACTGCTTTTGGCATATCGAATATGCCACGGGGAGCTTGCCAGGCTCTGCCATGAGGGATGCCGTATGTGCGGGATACTCTTGGTAGCTTGCCAGGATCTTCGAGAGGGACAGAGGAATCGAACCCGGGTTGGCCGAGTGCAAGGCAAACGGCCTACCCACACTGCTATCACTCCAGCTCGTCTAGATGTCTTATAATCCATTAAGAAGGAGAAACCCTGCCACAGAAAAAATTTCCAAAGAAGCAGGGCATACACTCACCTGTATAGAGGCGATCAAGTGTGGCTATGGCACTTAAGGTCAGTATCACTCTGTTGGACGTATCACAATTCCAGATTGGGTTTAAGGAAGTGTACCAGATGCGGAGAACTACAAGAAGAATCTGACCTAAAATGAAGCCCCAGAGTCTGAAGTACCTGTAAGTACAAAAGTATTTTTTAAAGACTTTCTTATATGCTTTCAACATACTCTACCCCTCCTGAATTTCACAACTACCTAGTATGAAAGAACCTTGTTAGTAATTTGCATAAATAGGCACATCTTAGTCCTCTTATCCCACCATCTAGGCAATCTATTACAATTCCTTAATTCTCAAAATGTTATTGAAATGTGTAACAGTATTCCTGTCCTGTCTTGGTGTAAAGATAGAGAGAGAGAGACTTCTATAAGACCAGACAGAAGATGAACACCATAACTTGGAATCCCTCCCTTTAATAACAGATCATGTGTACCTTTGGGTAGGTGCAGAAAATACAAACCATACCTTTGTAAACCACTTCCAGTCCACCATGTCACTGCTTGCACTATCAGCAAGGATGATACCCCAAATGCAAGGACCACAAGCCGAAGTTGAGCATTTGGAGCCTGGAGCGAGGCAATGCTACCTGCAAACAGATTAAAGACTGCTGAATATTTCTGCAACCACATCACACTCAGAGATCTCTATTTAATAAGCATAATTTCCAACACTATCTTTATACCCAAGAACACAGAGTTATGATTCAATTGCATGCAGATGTGTATGAATCATAAAAACATTTTAATTGTTGTAGCACTCAAACCATACAAGACATCATGGTGAAGCATGTTGTAGTTCTTAACATATTCACAAAGTGGTGTAATTATTAACAATTCCTAATTCTGGGAAATATTCATTAGTTCAAGAAGAAACCTATGCACATTAGCTATTGTTCCCAGTTCTTCCTTCTTCCCCAGACCCCGACGCTCACTAATCTACTTCATGTTAAAATCAAGTTTTCCTACTCTGGGCACCTATTATAAATAATTCACACAAAGTGTGACCATCTGTGACTGGTTTCTTTCATGAGGCATAATGTTTCCAAGGTTCATTCATGCTATAGTATGTGTCCTGTTCCAATTCCTTTTTTTTAAAAAAAATTATTATTCATTTTGGTTTTGGAGACACACCCGGTCATTCTCAGGGGTGAGTCCTGGCTCTGCTGTCAGGCATCACTTCCAGCAGGGCTCACGGTAGTATATGGGATGCCAGGGATCAAACTTGGGTCAACCCCATGCAAGGCAAATGCTTTACCCACTGTACTATCACTCTGGGCCCTCCAATTCCTTTTTACAGTGGAATAATATTCCAATGCATGGTTATACCACATTTTGATTATTCATTACGAGTTGATGGGCACTTGAATTGCTTCCATTTTTAAGCTGTCATGAATATTGCCGCTATGAACATTCATGTGCAAGGTTTTGTGGTAATATATGTTCCTGTTTTCTTTGGGTAAATACCAACAAGTGGATTGTTGGACCATAAGATCCAACTGTGTCACATTCTGAGGAATTAACAAACTGATTTCCAGGGCACGTTTTATTCTCACCAGTCATTTGTGAAATTTTTCATTCTTCATATTCTCATCAACATTTGTTATGAGACACTGTCTGTCTATTTTATTGAAACCATTCTACTGGGTCAATTTTTGAAGATCAAAAGTAATAAATTCATAGGCATGTAAATTCTTTTAAAAAGTTGACTGCCTAGGGGCTGGAGCGATAGCACAGCGGGTAGGGCATTTGCCTTGCATGCGGCCGACCCGGGTTTGATTCCCAGCATTTCATATGGTCCCCAGAGCACCACCAGGAGTAATTCCTGAGTGCAGAGCCAGGAGTGACCCCTGTGCATCTCCGAGTGTGACCCAAAAAGCAAAAAACAAATAAATAAAAAATAAATAAAAATAAAATAAAAACCAGAGTGCAAGCACCAGTAAGATAGCACAGGGCCAAGATGCTTGCCTTGAGGCATTCATAATTTTGATTCTTTGTGATAGAAAGCACAAGTTTGAAAAATATTCAGAGGAACTGGAGAGGTAGCTTAATGGACTAAGTACCTGCTTTGCCAGCAAGAAGCCTGAGTTCAATCCTCAGTATTGGAATCTCTTAAACACCACTGGGTATGACCACAGAGCACATAGCCAAGATGTGCTCAAGCCAATCCCTCAATTTCACTTGTATAGCCCCCAAATAAAATAATCTAGGGGATATAGGTTGCAGCTGAGCAGTAGAATACATGCTTCACATAATTTCTATGCCTAGTACTCCTTAAATATTCAAATTGCTTTTTTTTTAAATTGCAACACACTCTCCATAAGAATTCAAAAGACATGCCATGGAAAGTACCCTAGAAATAAAGTGCTATTAATTTTAAAAAATCTTGTAGCACTATCTATGCATGCTCAACTAAATAGTAAGTTTATTTCACCTATCCTTTTTGTTTTTTGGCTTGAGGGGGTCACACCCGGCAATGCTCAGGGGTTACTCCTGGCTCTGCACTCAGGAATCATTCATCTTAGTACTCAGGGGACCATATAGGATGCTGGGGATTGAACACGAGTCAGCCTCATGCAAGACCACTGTACTATGTCTCCAGCCCCTCACCTATCCTTTCTTACACAAAATTATTCTTCTGTATATAATGCTTCCATTTTTACTTGACAGTGTATTTTGGTTTTTTTTTTTGCTTTGAACCTAGAGTTCAAGGTCACAAAGGTCACAAAGGTCATGTCTCAATCAAGTGAGAGAAGGAATCCGGAGTTCTGACCTCCGTTGACAGTCAAGAATCAGGGATGCTGTCTAGTTTGCCAAGGCATCAAAAATCAGATGGGCCGGTCACATAATGCGATTCAGAGACGACCGCTGGACTAGAGCTATTACTGACTGGATTCCATGGGACGTCAGAAGACCTCGTGGCCACCCACCAACTAGATGGTCAGATTTCTTCGTCAAATCTCTGAATGAACGATTTGAGGCTCTTCCTGTTCCTGGAGCAAGCAGATATCATTGGGCTGCACTAGCACGTGACAGGGACAAATGGAGACATTACTGGTGCCAGCTCGAGCAAATCAAAAATCAATGGGATGACAAATGAAACAAGAGATTTTTTGCTTTTTGGGTCACACCTGGCAATGCACAGGGGTTACTCCTGGCTCATGCACTCAAAAATTACTCCTGGCAGTGCTCAGGGGAACATATGGGATGCTGGGAATCCAACCTGGGTCGGCCGTGTGCAAGGCAAACACCCTACCCGCTGTGCTATTGCTCCAGCCCCCTTGACAGTGTATTTTGAAGAAAATTTCATTTTACTGCATAAACAATGGTCTCTTGGGATTTTTTTATAGCTGTATAGCCCCCAAATTGTATTCCAACTCTAATAACTCTATTTTATTTATTTAACCTATCTTTTAAATATGTCACATAGGTTCTTTACAATATTGCTATCTAAGCCTTCAATGAGTTTTTTTCAATATTTTTGCTGGTGGGGGATCCTGGCTTGATGTTGGTACTTGCTAACAGCTCAGGGTGGCAGGTGCTCACACCTGGACCAGGTGTGAGCACCAGGCTGCAGCTGGTTCTTGAAATCAGACAACAATGCTATCTGCTATGCTGAGCTCCAGTGAGGTCTTCATGATCTGTAGTGAGCCTCAGTGCATTTCCTTTAGTGAAAGATTTCTGTGTAACATGCAAGGCCATTTGATAATATTTTAACCGCAGCAGAACTTTGTTCAAAACAAATCCATCCTCTCGAACCCTACATCTACTTTATTATTATTTTTTGGCTTTTGGGGTCACACCTGGCAATGCACAGGGTTTACTCCTGGCTCTTCACTCAGGAATTACCCCTGGTGGTGCTCAGGGAACCATATGGGATGCTGGGAATCGAACCCAGGTTGGCCACATGCAAGGCAAATGCCCTACCTGCTGTGCTATTGCTCCAGCCCCCCTATCTCTACTTTATCAACTGAATTTCTATGTCCATGACTATCATTGGAATAGTCTTCACCAGGAATAGATCCCCTCTCAAGAATCCCACTTTCTCTGCTCAGTCATAAGCAATTGATCCCATTCAAATATCATCAGATTTTAGCAACACAGTTAAAGCTCCAGACTCCAATTCTTATTAGAGTTCTCTTGCTAATTACACCAAATTTTCAGTAATTCTCTTCCTTTAAGTCTTGAACCTCAGAAAGTCATCCATGAGGATTGGGATCAACATCTTCAAACTCTTGCTAAAACTGGTATTTTACCACTGTCCACAAGTAACAAGTGTTTTTAATGACATCTGAATGGTAGATCCTTTCCAGAAGGTATCAACTGCCTCTTCCAATACTGTACAACCTATATCTTTGGCAGATAAAACCTTACCCCCAAAATATAGTTCTTAAATAATAAGACTTGAAAATCAACCTGATTACTGGGTCTCTTGGCTGTTGGGAGCCTGCTGTGTTATTGGGCACAAAAGCATCAACCTTCCTGTATATCTTACAGCTCTGGAGTGACCTAATGCCTTGTCAAGAGCAGTAATATTTTGACAGGAATCTTTTTGTAAAATGAATTTAGGTCTTACAATGGGCTTAAAATATTCAGTAAGCCACATTACATAGAAACAAGTACGTTGCCAAGCTTGCTTTGTCATGCCCTTTATAGCACACATAGTAGATTTAGGTAATTATTAGGATTTCAGAATGGTAAGTAGAACACTGGCTTCAAGTTAAAGACCTTAGCCCCTAACAACTCAGCCTGACATCCGAAGCTTTGAAGTGGGACATTGATTTCTCTTCTCCAACTATGAAAGTTTTAACTGGCATCTTCTTGCAAGATAGTGGTATTTTGTCTACATTGAAAATATCTTACCCTCATGATCCCAGAGGCATGCAAACCAATCTCAGAACCCAGTGGCTTTTGGCAGACATGCTCCTGGACCATGAATTTAACTATGGCCCCGTGACACTCAGGTGGGAAAGGGTGTTGTCCCTTTGGCATTTTCCCCTCAGCAGCAACATGGTGACCGCCATCTTTTAGAGCCTCTTTGACAGAGGTACAAGCTTGCAGTGACGAGACATGTGGGGCCTCTCCGCATGGGGGTGGAACCAGCCCCTCTCCCTGTTCTGACGAGACCCCAAGTTGCCACCCTTGGGGTCAACTGCTCTGCCAGCTCCTGAATGGCCATGATCCAGAGGCACACAAACCAATCTCAGAACTTTTGGCAGAAATCCCTCCTGACTTAATTACTAAAATACCAGAAATCCAAAATCACACGGCCGCAACAGCAGCCGCATGACATCATATGCTCTTCATTATCAGCAATAGAAAACAAATTATCTAATGATGCCTTTTAGGCAGGTCTGATTGTTGGGGGGAAATTCCAAATAATAGGGGCTGGAGCAATAGTACAGTGGGTAGGGCATTTGCCTTGCACGTGGCCGACCCAGGTTCAATTCCCAGCATCCCATATGGTTCCCTGAGCACTTCCAGGAGTAATGCCTGAGTGCAAAGCCAGGAGTAACCCCTGTGCATTGCCAGGTGTGACCCAAAAAGCAAAAAAAAAAAAAACAAAACTCTAAATGATGGTGGGTTTTCTGTCAAAACATTGAATGTAATCAAAGTAGAGAGAGAGTAAAGTGGAAATCATCAGCCACACAGGCAGGGGGAGAGGTGGGATGAGGGGTACACTGGGGTTCTTGGTTGTGGAACATGTGCACTGGTGAGGGGGTGGGTGTTTGATTATTGTATGACCGAGACTTAAACCCAAAAGCTTTGTAACTTTTCTCACGATGACTCAATTTAAAAAAAAAAAAAAAGAAAAGAAAAAGAAAAATAGAAGAAGAAAATATCTTACCCAGATTTTCTGGAAAACTTGCAGTAGCGCCTACACCTGCACTCTATACTTCCATGCCCTTAGGCTATGGAGACAGCATTTCCCCTCCAAACACATGAACCCACTCTGGTTGTTCCAGACTTTCGTGCAGCTTCCTCACCTTCTTCAGTCTTCTGAGATCTGAAGAGTGTTGGGGTCTTGCTTTAACTCTTGGTATAACTCTCCTTGGGGTTGGGGTTTGATCTGCCATTTATACCATTACAATTTTCTCCATCTCAGCAACAATCTGTTTCACTTATCATTCCTATCACTGAGGTAGCAGGTTTCATTTCATTCAGGAAATGCCCTTAGTACTCACAGCCTGACTGTTTGGTGCAAGTAGCCTGGGTTTTGTCCTACTTGGCTTTCCACGTGCTTTCTTTCCCCTCTTAAGTTTAATCATTTTGATATTTTGATTAGAGACAGCCAACTCTTTCTTCAGTTGAATACTTGGAGGCCACCGTAGAGATGTTCATTGCCCTAACTCCAATGCATTGTATCCCAAGGAATAGGAAGGTCCAAGAAGAGAGAGAGAGAGAGAGATGGGGTGGGGAGTGGAGCAGCCAGAGCACACACATCAACCTTGTGAGTCACTTTGCATCTCAAAGGGGTATTGTTCATGATACCTCATTGTTCATGATACCTAATAGCAACAGCAAAGCTCAAAACTAGCTGCAGTAATCATGAAAACACTTGACATACTGTGAAAATTAACAGAAGGTGACACAAAGATGCCAAGAAGACACATACTGTTGGGGGAGAAAATGCTGCCACTGCCACAGCTCACTGGACAGAGCAGCCACAAACCTTCCCTTTGGGGGATATGGAAAGTCTGTGATAAAGCCACACGATGAGGCAAAGTCCAGCAAAAGATGACATCAGCTGGTGTGCTAGCACACAAACATAATCTTTACCCACGTTCTCCTTTCATACATCTGTGAAGCAGATAAGCTACGTTGCTTATGTGGAACTGATGGAGATGCTAGAGCAAATAGATGAATGTATTTTGTAGCTTTTTATGATTTAATTTATTTTGTGTCATAGCTGATAAAACAGCACAATATTTTAGGAGCTGGCATATTCTCAGGGTCTTAGCTTCCCCTTCTTAGTGCAGTGACTTTTAGGTTTTCCAGTTTGGGAGAAGTTACAAATCTAAAACGCATTGGTCTACTCTTCCTATTTACTAAATCACAATAATTTTTTTTCAACTTTGTATGGTAGGGGGACACACCCAGTGATGCTCAGAGTTCTACAGCTGGCTGGGTTCTCGGGGATCACTCACTGCTGGGGACTGAACCCAGACCTTTTTGTTTTTATTTCTTTATTTATTTATTTTGGGTTTTTGATCTTACATCCTGGCTCTGTACTCAGAAATTACTCCCGGCAGACTCAGGAGACCATAGGATGCCGGAGATCAGACTCAGATCAGCCACGTGCAAGGCAAAAGCCCCACCCGCAGCTCCTGGGCCCAGACCGTCAGAGGCAAAGCCTGCACTCCAACCCTCCGAGATATCTCTGGCCCAGGTTTTCATTCTTTCATCCAACCGTTTAGCATTCCACAAACATTCTCCCTTCTTTCACTTGGCTTTTCACTAAAACAAACCTTGATCACTTGGAAACCTTACCAATAGTGATGACCCGCAGAAGGGCTAGCATCCACTTCTTGTTCACCAGTTTCCAGAGAGGAGTGACTGTGAGGAAGATTGGAGAAAGATACGCGAGGCTGAAAACTTCCATCCCGGTGAGCTCCAGTGTTTGCAGAGGGAAGTAATAGATCATGGGTCCCAGGCCATGGCAGAGCGACCAGGCAACGTAGCCTAGAAAAGAAAGAATTTGGAGAGAGAAAGGACCGCTTGTCTTCGCTTCATCCAATCCCGACTCCGCGGTTGGCAATCTTCTTGGTGGGCCCCCTCTCTCCACTCCTCTCTCTCTCCACTGGCTCCTGCCAGGAGAATCCCCCGCTCACCCCCCAGTTTATGAAGAAGGCTTTTTTGCTCTGGAGTCCCTCCATCATTGTCTGATCTGGTCTCGGACACTGTATGACTCCCTCAGCGCGTCTGGTTGTAGCCTGAAGGCCCCTGAAAGCACTGCTGCCCCAAAGCAGTGCTACACTGCTCAACACTACACTAAACTGTGCGACTCTCACTGGGGGTGACCAGGGGCCCTGGCCCAGCTCGGGAGGCTTCCTCTACCACCACCTCCATCCCCCAAATCAGAGATCAAGGCTGGCTGGGATCCTGGACACCAAGTGATTTCCTGCCGCTGCAGCCAGGTTCTATGAATACCACCCAGAAAGGGGGTGCAACCACCATTGACCATCACAACTGAAGAATATGCCCCCCACCTGGGAGCCTGTGTGCAAGCACAGCAACCGAAGTGGGAGGCCCCCGGTGAGCCCCAAAGCCCCGTGTGCACACAACCACAACCTGATGAGTGAGCCCAGCTAGTGCCACAGCTAAATGTGTGAGCACCACAGCCAGGCATTGGGTGCGACACCCAGCATCTCAGTGACCACACAGGGAAATAGGGTCATAAAATAAAAACAAAAAAATATATTTGTGGAAGATGATGGTTTGGGCCACACCCAGCAGTGTTTAGGGATCACTCCTGCTGAGGGACCATCACTGTGCCCAGGATTAAACCAGGTCAACGCCCCCCACCCCCGCCTCCCCACCCCGCACCACCAGGCTCTCTTCACTGGGGCACCTTCATAGGGGTGGGTTGAGTTTCCCTCCCTACCTCAAGCAGAACCCTGGCAATGAAAACCTCCAGAACCCAACCGCAGCTATGCTCAAGGCCACTCTCCACACGCTCGGACGAGCTTCACCTATGAGGGAGCCAATAGAGGAACCGAGGTATGAGGGACCCGTGGCTGAGATCTTCAAGCCTGCTTGGATTGGGACTTGGCCTCCTCCACCCAGATCCCCAGTTTTCCAGTAGCTTGACAGCCACAAACTGCCCCTGGCACCATGTAATCTCATCAACGGTCAAGATCCAGAGACTATAAAATAAAGCTCGTGGAAGAGAAAGAGCGATGCAGCATTTCCTGGATACTTGCTTGTATTCTTATATATACCGGCTTAAATGGCTCCAGAATGAAATACAACAACCTTCATACACTTCCCTCTTATTGTGGTGGGAAGATGCTCGTTGGTGGGGTGGGTGTTTGAATATTGTCTGCAATGAACTATTGTGAACTGTAACACTGTAACACTGTCATCCCATTGCTCATCGATTTGTTCAAGAGGGCAACACTAGAGTTGTGAACTACTTTATAAAAATAAAATGTATAAAAATCGTAAACCAGGTCGACCACATGCAAGGCAAGTGTCTTACCTAACTAACCCCTGTACTCTCTAGTTTCTCTTTTAATTTTTTTAGTAATTTTTTTTCTTTGGGGGCAAAAAGAAAAGTACAGAGTTAGGTAAGGCACCTAAGTTGCATGCAGTTTGAGCCAGGCACCGTAATGGTCCCGCAAGCCCCACCAGAACTGATCCCTGAGCACAGAGTCAGGAGAATAAGCCCTAAACACCACTGGGTGTGGCTCCAAAATGCATGTGCACACATACATCACATACAAATATTCACTCACTCACACACACACACACACACACATTGCAGATCAAAGAGATAAAAAGCACAATGAGCTGGAGCACTTGCTTTGTGAGCAGGGGGTCCTGTGGTCCCCCGAGACAAGAGCAACCCTGCCAAGCACAGAATGAGGTGTGACAAAAAAATAAATCTCAAAAATAAAAATAAATCAAAGCACCCATTTGGGAGGGTGTGTGGTTGGGGATGGGCAGAGCAGTAAAATACCCAGATCCGAAGTCAGTTTCACCTCTGCCAACTACTGTGCAGTGCTATACATTCATGACAATTAATGCCGAGTGGCACTTGCCAACCACTAGGCTCCGGGCAAAGCATTCACTGGGATCATCTCTTCTTCCTCATACACACCCTATATCCTTGGAGAAGGACATCATTACTATATCCCTTATACAAACATAAAACGACACCAGGCAAGGTGCAAATAAAGCTCCCAAGTCTCAAAAGGGAAATACCTGACTGAAGTCACGGGAGTAAGGCAGAGAGGCAGGAACGGAAACCCAGGTAGCCACTACACCAAGCTTAGTACCTTCTCCGCCACCCAGTTTTAATCTGCCAAATAGTACTGGAACCCCTCACCCAGTTAGGAGGAATAAAACGGGACCAAGCTTGCAGAGTACCTGCTCCCTAGGTACCAGCTAAATGTGGGTCATTTTACACTAGGAATTACAAGAGACACAGGACTCAGCTAGGGAAAATGGGGGTGGGTATGGGGGGCTAGAAGGGCTGAAACCACGCGACAGGAACCCGGGGTACCACCCACAATACCACATGGCCCTCCCAGTCAGAGCACCAAGCAAAGCACCACTGGATGTAGTCCAAAAGCCAAATAATAGTGGGCTGGAATGCTGTACCACAGGTAAGCACCTGCCTTGAATGCAGCCCACCTGGGTGAGATCCCTGGCACCACATAAGTTCCCCCAAGCACTACCAGGAGTGACCCCTGAGCACAGAGTGAGGCGTAAGGCTGAGCACTGCTGGGCGCGAGAGAAAGGGAAGGAAGGAAGGAAGGAAGGAAGGAAGGAAGGAAGGAAGGAAGGAAGGAAGGAAGGAAGGAAGGAAGGAAGGAAGGAAGGGAGGGAGGGAGGGAGGGAGGGAGGGAGGGAGGGAGGGAGGGAGGGAGGGAGGAAGGGAGGGGAGAATGTAAAAACTTTAAACCCAACTTTTTTTTTTGAGCCTTGACAGCTATTTTATTTGCATTTTTATTTGGTCACCATCATCCTGGCTTCCATCAGAAGATACAGAACATACAAGTTAGCATAAACTTAAAGTCCAAATGCCGGGACACTGGCATAGCCGTAGTGGGGTGATGATCAGCAACTACCCTTCCCGTACAGACTGACGTCACGGAAGCTTGTCACCAGCTACCAGGATTATTTCCCTCCTGGCTGCACTTCTGTAGCACCCCCCACCCCCTGATTCAAACCAAATAGGTTTTACTGAGGCCTGTTCTGACGTTGTAAATTGCTATTGGAGTTATTCAGTATGAATTTTACAATGTTTCCAAAGGCCAGAAGGAAACAAGGAGGTCTTCCCACATTCTTTACATACAGAAGGCTTAGTTGCAGGAAGTCTTTTTTATTTTTATTTTTATTTTATTTTTTTTTTCAAAATTACAAACTTTCGTGCTTACGTTTCAGTCATACAATGATAGCGTACCCATCCCTCCACCAGTGCCCATTCTCCACCACCGATGTTCCCAGAAAAAAAAGAAGAGAAAAAGGGTAAACGGAGCCTTTTGAGCAAGCCCCCTGCAGGGACCTGAAGCACCCAAGAAGCTGCCCCGCCCAGGACTGAGAAACTGCTTCACCCCCACCGCGGTGACTCTCCTCGCTCCTGAATGGGAACTTCTGGGAATTCTTATATTAATCACGCAGTTCCCATCGAGTCATACCAGTCATTGTCCTGAGGGCTTTCTGCAAACTACTGCGTTTGCAGAACACACCTGAGTCCAACACGTTCCTCCCCAGCGCCGCTGCGGCCCTTCCCGCACCCTCGGCCCCGGGCGCCCCGCACCTACCACCACCATCACCACCACCATCACCACCGCCACCGGGGCACCCCGGTGCCCCTTCCTCCTCAAAGCTAAATGTCACGACCAACTCTTCTGATCAGACTGCAGGGTCGCGGGGTGGGGGGTGTCCGGAGGGCGGGGCGGCGGGAGCGGCCGCTGGAGGCGGCGCGCACCCCTCGGGGCGGTCCCGGGCCGGCGTGGGAACTCGGCGGGCACCAACTCCGCGGGCTCCTCGCCGCCCCTTCCCCCAACCCTCGGAACCCCGGCCCGGGTCTTGCCTCGCCCTGCCTTCGGGAGCGAGCGTGCCCGGGAGCCGGGAAGGGGAGACGGCTCCGTTCGGGCCGGGGAGCGCGCGGAGAGGGGAACCCCGCACCCCGGCTTACCCAGCAGCGTCTCCGCGAGGATTTCCCTCCACGGGGAGGGCATGGTCGCGGCGCCCCTCGCCTGCCGCCGCGTCCTGGGGGTGCCGGTCCGCTGCAGTCCGTCGGAGCGCGTGCGGAGCCCGGCGAGGGTGCGGCCCCCGCGGCCCGCCCGCCCCCGCCCCACCACGCCCCGCCGGCCCGCCCGGGCGCAGCGCCTCGCACCCCCGCCACCCCCGACGCGCGGCCCTGCGCGGGCACCCCGGGACCTCGCGTGGCAGTCGGTTTGCAGAGCTGTCCCGGGATGGAGCGCTGCCGGCGGCGACCTGGGAGCAAGCGCAACTTGGCACAGGGGTGGTGGTGGGAAGGGGGGGGGCGGTGCCCGGTTTTGAACGTGGCTGGGAGAAGGTCGAGGGGCGCGGAAAGCCCGCGTCCAGCGTGGGAACCCCCGGCAGCTCTGCAGCAGGACCGGGGCGCTCCTGGTTTGCTATGTTGGCGGCCACTCTCGGAGGTATTACTCCCAGCGACATCTATCCCAGCGGTGCCGGGGGAAAGGGGGTGTCTGGGGTGTTGGGGTCGCCAGAGATGGGGCTCCCCGTACGCAAAACGCGCGCTCCCGCCCTTTGAGAAGACCCCTCCGTCCACACTTTGTCATTCTTAAGGGCAGATGGAGGTTCTCATAAAACCGCCTCTTGGTTTGGGTAGCAGCTGTGTCCTGGAAGGATGTTAGAAAATTCTAGAGACTAAGGGATGTTCTATAGGTTTTAGAGACCCGGTGTTATGGATAATCCTCTTTATTTTTGTTATGGATAAACAAGCCCATCTCTAAGATGAAGGGGAAAGAATGTTCTAACTAAGCAAGGAGGGCGTGAACTAGGTCAGACATTTCTGCTCTAAATCTTACCATGCCTCAGGATGTTTTGAATTTTAAAAATTGGGGAGTGTGGAGGTGAAGAGGGGTCCACACCCAGCAGTGCTGGGGAAGGGCTCTGTGGCACCTGGTGATCTGGAACCCAGCGTGGCTGGGGGTTCTACTAGGGCCTCCTGCATGCAAAGCAGTATTCTAGCCCACTGAACTCTCCCTCCCACCCCATTAAATTTCTTAAAACTGGTTCAGAGCTATTTGTGTTATCTCACATCATCATCATCATCACATCACATCTTGGTTGTGGTCATCATCATCGTCAGTATTGGATATGGGGCAACACCCTTCTGAGGAATCACTCCTGGCGGTTCTCGGGGGACCAAATGGGATGCCGGGGATCAACCCTCCCTGGTGTACTATCTCTCTAGTCACAAACTCACTTTCATTTTTAAGAAGAGTGTATTATGTGTCACTCTTGAAAGTTTGCTGTGAAATAAATCCAGTGATAATAGATGCTCATAAAGTATAAGAATCACTGCAGAGTACTTTTCCCCCTAAGTCCAAACCAGTTCTAAGCAGAGTTGCAAATCATTTACTACTAGTACTCTTTGCCACAAGGGGAAACATTGTCCAAAAAATCATAAATAGCTAAAGTAAAGTCACAGAAGTAATAAAAGTTTACTATGCACATATTGAAAGATAGTTTGCCACTAGATCGAAACTTGGAATGAGATTCAGGAGACGACTGCTATAAAGTGGCTCAGAGGCCTGCGAGAGGTCTCAAGCAACTGAAGCGGGAGCCCCTGTTAGATCCCCAGCACAGCCTGGCCCCCCAACACCAGTGGGAACCACCACCCCCACCACCACCATAGCACTACCAGGGTTGACCCTTAAAATGAATCAAAATAGGAACCACAAAACTTTTGTTTGTTTATTTGTTTGTTTTGCTTTTTCGGGGGACCCAGCAATCCACAGGGGTTACTCCTGGCTCTACACTCAGGAATTACACCTGGCGGTGCTGGGGGACCATATGGGATTCTGGGGATCGAACCCATGTTGGCCGTGTGCAAGGCAAACGCCCTACCCGCTGTGCTATTGCTCCAGCCTCAGGAACCACAAAACTTTGAAGGAAAACATTGGACTACATCCTTACGATCTTCAGCTCGGTAATAGCTTCATGTAAACCATTTGAAGGCACAAGTGAAGAAAGAAATTTTGGAGTTCAAAACTTCTGGGCTTCCAAAGACACAAGAAAAATAAAAGACTATGCAGCAAATAGGAGAAAATGTTTTAAAATCACATATCTGGTCCGGAATTGGTAACCAGGATACATTCTAAAGGATACATTCAGTAATGAAAAGGCAAACCAATTTCAAGAGAAATAATTTGATGAGCCTTTCTCCAAAGAAGATATGCACGTAGCTCAGAAACACAGAAAAGATGTTCAGTATCATTTTACCAGAGAAATGCTAATCAAAACCATGGTTATCTGTCACCTCACACATGCTAAGATGATATAACTTCAAAGTCAGTTAATAACAAAGGTTAGCAAGAATAAGAGGGAAAGGAATCCTCAGATATTACTATTGTATGAGCTAAAATGATGTAGCCACTTTGAAAAAGAGTCTGGCAGTTCCTCTCTCTCTCTCTCTATATATATATATACATATATAATATATGTATATATAATATATATGTATATATATTATATATACATATATATATATACACCGAGTTTCCCATATGACTGGACAATTCCACTCCTATGTATATTTACTCAAGAGACGTGGAAACTTATAAAATGTGTACACACATGTTTGTAGAGGTATTTTTCACAGTAGCTAGTTGTGGGAACAACTCGAATGTGCCGCAGCTAGTGAATGAATCAACAAAATGCAGTAGGACCCACACAACGGAGCATCGTTCACCAACCAACAGGAGCGGAGCACCGACAGAGATGAATTCGGCAGCGCTGTGTTGAGTGAAGGACACCAGTCACGTGATAAATCACACATTGTAGGATTCCATGTAAATGAATTGTGAATAGGCAGATCTAACTACCAGTCAATTAGTATTTATTTAGGACTTGGAGGAACAGGTGTGGAAGGAAAGGAAATTAATTAGCAGGCAGTTTCTTTTATAGAAGGAGAAAGGGTTAAAGTTGATTCAAAGGGCCGGAGCAAAGCAGGAGCCCCAGGGAGGGGCTTTCTTCCCTGGGAGCAGCCCACCGAGCACCAAATGAGGAGCAGCCTGGGTGTGGCCCAAAATAAATACAGAAATGCAAATGTTCTAAAATTAGGTACTGGTGCGGATTGCACAATGCTGGCAATGCTGGATATACTGAAAATTGCACTGTGCATGCTAACTGGGTGAGTAACACGGCTGGCGGCCCTCTGTCTCAAGAAGGCTGCTTTTTCAAAAGTCAAATTGACTGTCGTTATAGTTTGTAAAAATCTTCAGTCAGGTTTCCAATCGTTTAGTATCAGATGCTCTTCAATGTGTGGAGGAGTTCAGTGATAAAAAAAACATCAACTACTTGCATTTCCTTCTCTTTCTTCCCACAAATGTGTATTTTCCATATGGAAAGCATCGAGTCCAGGGCTGGGTGTCCTTTGATGCCGCTCTGTAAAAAATTTTGGAGGGGGCTTTCGAGCCACATCCCAGGGCTCAGGGGGGCTACTCCTGGCTTTGTGGGTCAGCCCTGGCAGTGTCAGGGGACTTTGTAGAACCCAGGATCAAATCTGGCTCCACAGCCCCCAAATCAAGCATCTTGACCCCTGAGCTACCCTCTGGACCCTCCTCTGTAAGATTTTTTCCTCTTCAAAGCCAAATGCGAGGAAAAACTTTGTTGCTAATGTGGGTATTTTCTCGGCCACACACAGATCTCCATCTTCACGCTCAGTATTTTATTCCCTCTTTAACACTCTGGATGAGTTCGCTGCGAGGGACTCCGGAACCAGCCACGTGGCTGTGGAAAGAAGCCAAAGGATGGAGGGAACCCCTATTTCGGGGAGTTACTGCCCACCTCCCACCTCTACTGTAAAACCTCCTTCGTACCCGGTGTGGTTTTGAGGTTTCAGTCAAAGATTGAGGGGTTCAGCCCAGGCCCGAGGGCTTCCCCGGCATTTAGCTAGTGGGAACTCAACCTTCTCATCTGTTCTCACCCTTCAGGTTCAGCCTTTTGCAGAGCACCTGGGTGGGAAGTGCAGGTTTGAAGATTATATCTAAAGCCTCTCCAGCCTGAGCTCATTTAAATTGCTCTGGTGAACTCATTCTGACTTTGTTTGCTTGCTCTTAGGTCACACCCAGTGGTGTTGGGGGCAGTACTCTCGGCTCACTGGGGAGTCAATATCCTGGGGGTGCTCCCGAGATTCAGGGGTGGCCAGACACACGTGAGCCTCCCGTCTGCAAGGCATATGCTCCAGCCCTGTGAGCCATCTCCCCAGCCCTAATTCTAACTGTTGTTCCAACTGCAGAAACAACAACGATGCTCAGACGGCCAGAGCAAAATTCACTGGAGAATATTCCCTTCTACTCAAAAGGGACAATGATGGCTCCGTTGTGCTAAGGTCATTTTACAGATCTTCCATTCTCTCCCTCTCACACTCTGGAGAAACTTTTCGTGATCCCTGGGTCTTACCCACAGAGTTTTCAAATTTGAATTATTATTCCTGTTGCCCATAAATGAAAGGTTGCATTTCATTTTATTCACAAATATCAAAAGTCGGATAGAACGCTCCTGGAGACTTTTCATGGCCTTGCTCTCCATCAAGTGTCATTGCTGTTTAACTGCTGCTGTGAGGCCGAGAAAGAACCTCATATGTGCATGACAGGCTGCAGTTGGGCAAAACAAGCAGTAGGCCTAAGTTTCTGTTTTCCCCAAAACATTCCATGAGACTGTCCTTGGCCGAAGCTGGAAATCTCCTGGACGCCTCTAGCCGGTCCTATGATGAGTAGACTATCACTGGACACAGCAGGTGGGCATGACCAATTAGCTCACAGACTTGTGACTGCTTCGTCTCAATTCTTGGTAAAACTGCCAACTTTGCTTATGTAACCATATGCCATATAATGTTCCCTGGAACGAGAGTCGGGGTCCTTGTTAAGATTCTACTGTATACGGTGAGGTCTGGGCCCTAGCTCCAACTAGCAATAAAGGCTCCGTTGCTTTTGCATTCTCACTTGTGGGACTGGTCTCTCTGTGAGCAGGAAGCCCAGAATCTGGGCATAACACTGTAACTGCACCTTTTTTGATTCATTTGCAGACATGATATGAGTGGCTGGACAGCAGATAATAGCAATGATAGCATGGTTCTGCTGGATCTGCTCTGTGCAGTCTTAATAAACATTTTCATATTTACCACCTGCTCCTGGGCTGAAGCGATAGCACAGCGGGTAGGGCATTTGCCTTGCATGAGGCCAACCGGGTTCGATTCCTCCGTCCCTCTCAGAAAGCCCGACAAGCTACCCAGAGTATCCTGCCTGCACTGCAGAGCCTGGCAAGCTCCCCGTGGCGTATTCAATATGCCAAAAACAGGAACAAGTCTCACAATGGAGACGTTACTGGTGCCTGCTATCAATGGGATGACAGTGCTACAGTGCTACCACCTGCCCCATTTTCATTTCTTCCCCAAGGCCATCACCCTCTTTTCATTGTTGTCAGTCTGTCCCTTGGCCTCAGGAGCCATTTACATCCCCATTTGACATGGAAATGAGCAATGTCAGGGAAATCGCTCATTTCCCTCTGCTGCTTTCTTCCTTCCTTCATTCTCCAGTGAACACAATGAGTTTCGTGCAGAACAGACTGGCAGACAAATGTTCCTTTCTTTTTATTTTCTCAGAAGACAAGATGCTCTGCTAGGAGATAATACTGACGAGGAGGCTTCTGGTCTGCCCTCGGCAGACATGCTGTGCTCTGGGGCGGTGAAGGAACAAGAAACCTCTTTGTGTCACTTCAAGCTTTCAATTGCAATTGGATTGGTTTGAAACAGGGGCATCCCCTGAGGTGCTGGGGCCCCCAGACCCCTCCCAACGATGAGCAAGTGTGCTAGTGGCTGCACTCAGCAGTGCTGGGGCAGGGGCAGGGGGCAGGGGGCAGGGGCAGGGGGCACGCAGTACAGGAGCTAAAGCTCAGCGTCACACAGGCCAGGTCTGTGGCCCGCTGCTTAAGCCAATTCCTCAGCCATGCGACGACTCACACTTTAACATGCGTCTGTACGCTGCAGGAGAAGCTGAATTTGTGCTGTACAGTGACAAGCTTTTACTTCTCACTTGTATCCTGTGTCCAGGGTGGATGGGCCACAGCTACTCTTCTACCCCTTGACGCTGAAGGATCAGTCTCCACCTGCAGGTCTCCTGAAACAAACCTCTCCTGCACTCCCAGCACACCCTCACCTCCACCCCAGCAAACCCTCACCTCCACTCAGCAAACCCTCACCTCCACCCCAGCAAACCCTCACCTCCACTCAGCAAACCCTCACCTCCACTCAGCAAACCCTCACTCCACCCCAGCAAATCCTCACCTCCACTCAGCAAACCCTCACCTCCACCCCAGCAAACCCTCACCTCCACTCAGCAAACCCTCACCTCCACCCCAGCAAACCCTCACCTCCACTCAGCAAACCCTCACCTCCACCCCAGCAAATCCTCACCTCCACCCCAGCAAACCCTCACCTCCACCCCAGCAAACCCTCACCTCCACTCAGCAAACCCTCACCTCCACTCAGCAAACCCTCACTCCACCCCAGCAAACCCTCACCTCCACCCCAGCAAACCCTCACCTCCACCCCAGCAAACCCTCACCTCCACCCAGCAAAATCCTCACCTCCACTCACAGCAAGACCTGCCTATGACCTGAAAACCTCCCAGAGCCCAAGTCTATAGAAAGAAGCAGGCAGTGGTTTTGAACAGTGATTAATGCATTACAACCCTTGGCAGGGAAGTGGTTGTTGGGCCATACACAGCTGCACGGGTGTCTTTTAGCTCTTTGCTCAGGGACACTCTTAGCAGTGCTCACAGACACATATGTGGTGCCAGCAATGGAACCAGAGACTGCCTCATTCATACAAGACAAGTGCCTCAACCCCTACAACTGTCTTAAATACACACACACACACACACACACACACACACACACACACACACACACTAAGGGATAGTTCTATTAGTTCTTATCATTTTACTATGCAATTGATTAGTAGTTATTTAATGACCCATTTTACCTTCATTTGTTGGGCTTTTGCCTACTACATGAAGAATACTTTCTCTTACTCTGTCCTGTGCAGTGGGATTTTTCATCACTGTGTGTTATATGAAGTATAGTAAGTATGTCATTTGACTATTCCCCTGTGAAAAGCCACATCGTCAGAGGGAAAATAGCTCAAGGCCAGGTGCCTGCATGCATGGGAGCCGAGTCACAGCTCCTTGTGGTGTCCTGGGCACTGTCGGGGCGGAGGTCAGCTGCCCCAGTGCTGCAGGCCCACGCACCTCTACCTCTGGGTCCCAGGTTTGAACCATTTGGCAGGAGTTGGCCAAGCACCACCAGGAGAGACCTCAGAACCCCGGAACGTTGCTCAGGAGATGTGAAATAAATAATAAGGATCAGAGAAAAATCCTTTACTGGACTCTTTTGTGTTTAATTGTCTTCTCTTTGTTTTGTTTATGTGTCTTTGTTTAGGGGCCCTGCCCAGTACTGGGGGTGGGGGTCGGGGTGGGGGCCGCTTCTCCTGGCTCAGGTCTTCTTGGGGATCTCTTCCGGGACCAGGGGGGCCTGGACAGTTCAGAGGATGGCCCCGGGGCTCAGGCAGGCAGAGCCTGAGCTCCAGCCCTGGGAACTCTCGCCCTGACTCTGCTCTCCTCTTTTAAAACAAATCCAGCCCTGGGCTTGGCCCCTGGCATCCAGACGGCCTCCCAAGCCCCACCATCAGGAGTGATATCTGAGCACAGTGGCAGGAGTAAGCCCTGAGCACATATAGGTAGGGCCTCAAAACAAAACAAAAATGAAATAAATGCGACTCTTGGACTGGGTCAGATGGCCAGCATTCCATGAAACTAATGAGAAAGAGCCTTCCTATTTGAAAGTGCTGATAAGAGAACTTTAACCCACTTTTTCTTTGCGATCCCTCCACCCGGCCGTTTCAATGAAGGTTAGTTCATCTATTACGTCAGCCTCCACTACGTTATCCTTCTCTCTCCCTTTGTAAGAACTCCTGACTTAAGAGGACTTGTAGGTTTCTTCTAATTCAAGGTGCCCTGAATTGCAATTCTCATCTCTCCCCCTATAAGCTCATTGGTACTAGCCGCCTAAATTCGCTGTTCTCTCCTTGAATGGTAACACCCATGTGAATAGCATTCAGGTTGCTTTATACGGAAGGAAACAAAATCACTACCTAGAAAATATTAACTTTTTGGGTCGTATAATTCATTCAAGTGAAAGCTTTTATATGCCCAATGAAAGACATAATGGACATCAATACAAAGCCCCGTTTTTGCTGGAGTCTTTAAAGTATCAGTTTTTCATTTGAAATTTTTGAACTTTAACATTTGGCTATAAAGAAATGGAGGGATATCTTAAAAAAAAAAAAAAAAAAACTGGGACTGGAGAGATAGTCCAGTGGGTAGGGCACTTGCCTTGTATGCTGCCGACATGGGTTTGATCCCTGACGTTCCAGATTGCCTGCCCACCCCTTCCCCACCAAATCCCATGAGGAGTGATCCCGAGTGCAGAGCCAGGAGTAAACCCTGAGCACTTCCAGGTGTGCCCCCTGCCCAAACAAAACAAAAAGTAAGTGCTGACAGGATCAATGCTGTGGGAAAAAAAGGAATATGCATTTGTTATCAATGGGTACGTAAATTGGTTCAACCTCAATGGAAAACAGCCTGGGGATTTCTCAAAACATTAAAAACAGAACTAGCATGTGATCCAACAATTTCACTCCAAGATGTCTAGCATCTTGGAACATAAAAATACTAATTCAAAAGGATGTCTGTATACCTATGCTTACTGCAGCTTTTTCACAATAGCCCTGATCGAGAAATAGCCCAGGTGCCTGGTGACAGGTGAGTGAATAAAGAAGTTTTATTTACATACATAGTGGAATATTAATCATTAGAAGAGATACACTTGGGGGAGCTGAAGAGAGCACAATCGACGGAGCACATGCTTTGCATGCTAGAGGCCTAGCTCAGATCCCCAGCACCACATAGTCCCCTGAACTCCACCAGTAACGGCCCCCTGAAGTCTGATGGATGGAGATTGGACCATGCGTTCTCGTTGTAAGGACACTTGCAGAGTTTTCAGTACCAAAGGTGACCGTGGGGTGGGTGGGGAGTCATCTCCTTAGATACAGGCTAAGACAAAATAGCATAAAAGCTGTGTCGTGCTTGAACCAAGGTCTGACGCTTGACTTCCGATCACAGGAAGTCACTGTCCTCCTCTGGGCACTGAGAACGCTGAGGGGCTCCGGTCTCTCCTGGATCCTACTCTTGCCTGCAAGCTTCTTGTAAAATCAGACTCAGGCCTTTCGAGCCTCAGTTTCCCCTCTCAGAATACTTCCTTTGCAGTCGTGAGAGGAGGATTTGCATTCCTGGGCAGATGGTAAGAGAACACCGTGGGCTCTCACTTCTCAGGATGGAGGAGAGTGGGGAGAGTGGGCACTCTGCCAGCTCCATCCCCAGGGGCCTGGCACTCAGGGCTGACCAGGGCATTCACCGGGACCTCGAGAGATATTTGCTGATGAATGACTGAACGAGTGAAAACAAGTGAATGAATGAACATTCCCTCCGCCCCCCTACCCCCCAGTGATAGGTTACAAAGATAAAGCTACATTAGGCAGTCTAAGCCAGGAGTTTGTTCTGCAGACATTCTTCCCAATGCGTCTTCTCTTCTCTTTACCCACGCCCTGGGAGAAGCCTAGAGATTATATAGTCAAATGTTTTTCTTTCATTTCATTTCATTATTATTCTTATCAAAATGATTGAAGAACCAGTTTATTATGGAAGGGCGGTTGGGAGACGTACCTGGCTCTGCTCAGAGTTTACTCCTGGTGCTATGCTAATGGCAGGGCCCAGAGGACTCGGTGCAGGGCTGGAGATCAAGCCAGAGTCAGCTGTGGACCAGGCAAACAGCCTAGCCCCTGCACTGTCTCTGTGGTCCAGAAAACCATCTCAAGAGTCACATAGTCAAAACAAAACACCTCCTGGCCCACCCTGCCCTGCCCCTCCTCATTCCTCAGAGGTAACCACTTTCAACTTCTTACCTGTTTCTCTGACATTCACTTCCGTATGTCTACCTTTTAAACTTCGTACAATTAAGATGTTATCGGTTTACTTTTTTTTTTTTTTAGTGAACAAGATAGATGGGGGGGGGGGGCCTGGAGCGATAGATAGCACAGCGGTTGGGCGTTCACCCTTCACGCAGCCGACCCGTGTTCGATTCCTCCGCCCCTCTTGGAGAGCCCGGCAAGCTACCGAGAGTATCAAGCCCGCACGGCAGAGCCTGGCAAGCTACCCGTGCGTATTGGATATACCAAAAACAGTAACAATAAGTCTCTCAATGAGAGACGTTACTGGTGCCCACTCGAACAAATTGATGAGCAACGGGATGACAGTGATACAGTGAACAAGATAGGGATTTAAATTTCTTCCCCCCACATATTTATTCAAGCCAGCAAGAACAAGGGGTCAGGGGGGGTCAGGGGACCACTTATTGAGATCATTTTTCAAGGCTTACACACCCCTTCCACTTACTACCCATTGAGCAAATGTAGTCGCTCAATTGCCTTAACCTTCTATCCTCCTTTATCCTCACTTCTCGACCTTATTTTCATGACACCTCCCACGGATTTTATTATGGCTGTATATGTGCATCATAAATATTATTAGCTTTGAAGCACACGGTGTGAAGTAAACATGCCTCTTCCCTTTTATTACTTTCCTGTTGGCAGGGTGGGGTGGGGGGGAGATGGGAGTGGGGAGGTGGGGAGGGACGCCGGGTTTACGGGTGGTGGAGAATGGGCACTGGTGAAGGGATGGGTTCCCGAACTTTGTATGAGGGAAGTATAAGCACAAAAGTGTATAAATCTGTAACTGTACCCTCACGGTGATTCTCTAATTAAAAATAAATAAATTATAAAAAAAATATATATCTGCCTCTCTTCAAGCGTATACACCCTGAGCTGCAGCAAGAGCCCTGAATAAAGAAACCCAGCGGCCACTGCGCTGGGCCCTGGGAGACGGCCACTTCCGTTCCCGCCAGCCCCCTCTGCAGTAGACTCCTGCCACGAAAAGTCAGTGTGGGGTCCCCACTTGGAAGAGAAGAACTTCAGCAAGTAGCCCTGGAAGGAAACCTCTGGAAACAGCCAAGGGAAGATCCTTCTTCCCTAGGGCAAAAGCTCACTCGGGAGAGGCGGATGCAGGCAGCGGAGGCTTGGGAAGGTGGAGGAGATTCCCAAGGACAGGGCCGGCGAGAGGCCACTCCAGGTGAACTGGGTGAGATCCAAAAGAAAAGCCTGGTTTGGGGACTCAGGGAGCGATTCATTGATCAGAAGAGAGCCGCCAGGCACGCCTGCTCGGTCTGAGGACAGGGACCTCAAGGACAGAGCCGCCTGCTCCAGGCCACGCAGCCCGCTGACTCAGCAGGCAGGGCCAGACCATGTGACCCTGCCCTCCAGGGCTACCCCAGCGAGTTCAGACCTGCTCAGCGCCGGAGTGGACTAGCTGGGAATCTCTCCAAGTTCTTTCCTGCTCCTCTCCCTCACCTCCTTCCCTCTGCGCTCCCGTCCCCACACAGGCACAAAGAACGCGCTTTGCAGCCCTTAGGAACCCCAACCGATTCTTCATCAGCTCCAGTGAGAGTCACTTCATCAGTTCCAGTGAGAGTCAGGAGGGGGTCCCTGGGATGACGCACCCAAGGGTGGCATAACTCCTGCTGGTGTGTAAAGACCTTGATTGCCCCATTGTTGGTGTGTGGTGCTCTTGCAAACTGTTTTGAGGTCTCCCTGGTCGCTAGATGATTCATTTACCCTGAGAAGGAAATGGGCCTTGGTTAATTTTGCTCCCTTTGTCTTGGTGCAGAGTCCTTGAGGGAGCTTGATGAATAATACCTTTCTTCTCGCCACCCCACCCTCGGGCCAGTCGTGAGACGGGAAGGAAGCTAGCAGATGCAGATTCAAGAGTGAACAGCCTGGTGGCCAGTACGAGCTGAGTGGGAGCACGGGGTCCAGGAAGCGGCAGTAATGGGTTCCCTCAAGAGTCAGAGGTGCCAGTTTAGAGGATGAGCCAGAGGCCCACGGGCGGTCACAGGCAGCCCCAGGTGTCTGTGTCCCCGTCAAGCCCACAGATCGCTGACTGTGTGGTCAGGGCCTGAGCTGTCTGCCCACAGCTCTCAGCTAGACGGGGAAGATCCGAATGCAGCGCCCCCCACCCTAACCGCCCCCCCTACACACACACGCACACAGTCACTCCAAGCCACTAGTAACGCCTTCGAAGGCTCTAACATGGCGGCACGGAGGACCAGGTGTGTTAGCCTGGGAAGTGTTCTCAGTGCATCGTTAGTGTCATTACTGAGGTCAGATGAGCCCCTACGGGTGGCTTATGTGAGGCGGGGAGGAGAGAGACAGTCACTTTCTCACAATCTGCCTCTGCCATCCTGGGACCCAGGGTTCCCGGGTTCTTGTCTCGCCTTGCAGAAAAGAATTTCAGGAGTAGACGAGCAGTGAGGTAACACCAGATTTTATTTGGAGGTTTTCAAGAAGAGGAAGGAGGGAGAGAAAGTGAGAGTGAAGCACTCAAGAGAACGCGGCTTCTCCAAAGGCGCAGCGAGCCCCTACAGACCCCCATTGGACAGCAAAGCCGACATCTCAAGAGGAGAGATGCGGAGCTGGAGCGATAGCACATTTGCCTTGCACGCGGCCAACCCGGGTTCGATTCCCACCATCCCATATGGTCCCCCGAGCACTGCCAGGAGTGATTCCTGGGTGCAGAGCCAGGAGTAAACCCAAGCACCGTGTGTCACTTGGGCACAAGCAGCACGTGGGCCCAGGCAGCATGTGTGTGCCCTTCTTTTGTTGAAGGTGGCTTTTATAGGGTTTTCCCGTACTGCCCTGTGTGGGGCTTCTAGCTAGGTCAGAGTCCATTGCTAGGAAGGTTGCCAAGGGAGTGGTTGATGGCTTTCTTGGGAATTCCCGGCCTTTTGTTCCTACTGGAGCTTCTCTCAGAGGTGGGTGGTCCAGCCTTCGCACCAGGTGAAAGTCTTATCAGGCCTTAGTTCCTGTGCTCACAAGGTGGGCCCTGATGGCCTTAAGGCTGGGTGGTTTCATTGTATCAGGGGAATTCCGTTACCATGGGGCCCTTTCCTGTCTACCTACCTACATCATTACTAGCCATGCGCTGGCTGAAATGGGATGTTTTCTAATGCCAACTTTATTTCTTCTACATTTACTACAGGGGCGAGGGAACTGGAGCGATAGCACAGCGGGTAAGGCGTTTGCCTTGCACGTGGCCGACCCAGGTTTGATTCCTCCACCCCTCCTGGAGAGCCCGGCAAGCTACCCAGAGTATCTTGTCCGCATGGCAGAGCCTGGCAAGCTCCCCGTGGCGTATTTGATATGCCAAAAACAGTAACAACAAGTCTCACCATGGAGATATTACTGGTGCCCGCTCGAGCAAATCGATGAGCAACGGGATGACAATGCTACAGTGCTACAGGGGTGAGGTGAGACGCCTGCAGGGGCTACACCCAGCTTGGGGGACCCAGTGGTGCTGGGAATCAAACCCAGAGCATGCACTGCGGTCCTTCCTGCCCTCTGGCGCCAAACCAGGGTCTCACTGGTTCTAGTCTAGAAGCTGCTGAGTCCCTGGGAAGAGCCATTTGATCTGGTGAAACCTTGGCAGGAGTGTGGGAGGGGCCAGGTGTGCTGGAGGAAAGCTGGCCTGTTCCTCCCGGATACCTCTAGAATGCAA
Organism: Sorex araneus; assembly: GCF_027595985.1. Taxonomy (NCBI): domain Eukaryota; kingdom Metazoa; phylum Chordata; class Mammalia; order Eulipotyphla; family Soricidae; genus Sorex; species Sorex araneus. The sequence continues at coordinate 179,674,582 of NC_073306.1, read as the reverse complement.
AGCAGGCAGGAGGAGAGGAGAATTAATTTGCATAAAGAGCCCAGAGCCTTGGGGGGGTGAGAATGGCAGAGATCCCATCATTCAAGATCCCTACACCTGCTTTGGAAAACTAAATTTGCACACTGATTATGGAGAAAGAGCATCATCTTTTCTCATAGACAATAAAAATGTGGAATGGCAAAGACAATGAGAGTAAACATGCTTTTATCTACATTGGACACAAAGGACTTCCATCAAAGAAGATGCCAGAAACCATTGCCTGCCTTTATAAGGGAGGTACAGAGATAAACAGGTTAATAAGCACATCAAGTATTCAAGAGCTAACTCTGCGCAAGAGAAAAGTGAGAAAAGTCTTCGGAAATATTAGGCCTCTTAATAAGGATAGAGATTTCCTCGAATTTGACTGATTCGGACATGAACTACAGATGGATTGTGAAGTTGAGAGGAATTCATTTCAATAGTATCCAGACGGTGATCAGCCATGATCTCACCATGGAAAACATTACCATCATTTAGAGAGAGAGAATTTAAAAAAAAAAATTTATTAGCGAAATACTGTGATGTGCAGTTACAAACTTATGAACTTTTGTGTTTGCATTTCACTCATACAGTGATTATTTACCCATCCCTCCACCAGTGCCCATTCACCTCCACCAATGATCTCAGTATCCCTCTCGCCACCCCCACCCTATCCCCCACCACCCCACCCTGCCTATGCAGCAGGGCATTCCCTTTTGTTAGAGAGAGAGAATTTTTTTAATGCAAACAAATGTTTGGATGTGTCAAAAGCTCAGCTGCATGACCCAAGAGCTAGGACAGCGTGTAGGGCACTTGCCTTGCACGTGGCCAACCCAGGTTTGGTTCTCAGCACCCCAGATGGTCCCCTGAGCCCCACCAGGAGTGATCCCTGAGCGCAGAGTCAGCAGTAAGCCCTGAGGACTACCGCCACTGGGAGTGACCCCAAAATAAACCCAACGGGTCATATGCATAGGGCAGATGGGAAACACAAGTTTTTCATTTTTTTCTCTGCATTTTCTAGCTTGTCTGTTTTAAACTTTGTCCTTTGTCTTTTCTTTTGTCGTGCTAAAATAAACTCTCTCTTGGAACAGAGGTAATAAATAGCTCAAAGGTTGGAGCACAGGGAGGACCTGATCTTGATCCCTGGCACCTCATCACTCTCCTCCACTGTTTTCCATCTCTAACACCAGCTGCTCTGGCCCTGAGCCCTCCAGCACCATCGAAGGGACCCAGCATGGTGGTGCCCAAACAGCCAGTTTACAAGCCTGAGCGTTGGACAACCCAGCCCCGTGAGCGATTGTGTCTAGGAGCCGCCCTGAGACTCAGCATTGCTTGGGAGGCTTGTAACTAGGTAAATACATTTCATGCTCTCTTCCATACCTGGTTTTGCATTTGTAACTTTGTCTCCCCCACCCCCACCCCAGCCCCGCCACACACACCCATAAGGTGAATCCACTACACGTTGCACCTCAGCAGAACTTTGGCCTGGGGGGTAAGTTAAGATAGTAAAGTGTTTCCTTACAGGGAGGAAGTCCCGGCCTCTTCCCTGAGCTTTTGCGGTGAAGAGGAACATCCCACACCCTCACAGGACGGTTGGCTGTTCCGGCCTTGACCAGTAGGTGGCGGTAAGATCGAGCAGTTCCAAGTAACTGTCCCATTTGTTGCCATCAAAAATAGCAGCAAGATAAAAGGTTATTTTTGCCGACTGCCTGGTACCAGATGTTTTACTTTATTGCTTTGCAGTATTTTAGAGGAAGTGTTTTAACAATGATAAGGAGCACATATATATCTTCCCCAGATGGTTAAACTCTACCCCCCAAAAGTCTTAGATTTAATATCATGTAGGCTGTACCCATGATACAATAATCTGGTTTAATTATTTATCGGTAGGAGGGGGGCTTCCAAGCATCTCTCAGGAGTTCCGGGGGCCCCCACTGGCGATTCTCAGCCAACAAGACAGAGGTTCCGTCCAGGGCTCAAGGAGGCAGCACTGCTCGTAGCTCCCGGTCTCAGATTAACATTCTCAGCTCTGTGCTTCGGAAGTTTACCAGCACAAAAAAACAAACCTCTCCTGAAGTATGTCTTCCTTGCTACCTTGCAGAGGAAGCATTGTTTTTCCTTCTAAAAACAGCCTTTTTCAAATCTTCAAAAGCAACGGTTTGCAGGAACTGATACAACCAAAGTGAAAAGAAGAAGTACATGGTGGGGAAGACCCGCCAAGCCAGCAAAGCAGTGGCAGGTGGAACAATCACGGTCCGTCCAACCCAGAGTCCTTCCCAGCACTGATGCCAAGGGCCCTTGGCCTAACCGTTAGCAGCGGTACCGATCCTTCTGCACGCTGCTCTGAGCCAGGCGTTTTTCTGAGTCCTTCACACTCTCCCCATTCATTCAAACCATGTGTCCTTCAACTGCAGGAAGTGGCACTGCTCTGACTCTTGTTTCAACGGGGAAACTAGCCCAGAGAGAGGCTAAATTACTCCCCACGCTCAGCCAGGAAGTAGTAGACCTGTGCTTTGAGTCTAGGCAGCACTTCAAGAGTTTCTTTCTAGTCAACATCCTGCAGTCAATATTTCCACACTCCTGTAGACTCATATTCCACACTGCTCGACCCTTTTGTTTAATATCTCTTGCTTCTTTTTTGTTTTTTTTTTTCACTTGACCATCTGCTGGGATCTTCTCGGCTTCTTTTTTGTTGTTGTTTCAAAGCTGATTTCACATTATCTTTACTCTTGGTTTTCTATCTGTACCCTTCATTTCCCCCTCTGACAATTGCGGCTGTTTCTAGAATTCACTTTCTTACCCCCAAGTGCCCAAATTTCCCTTGTCCTTCAGGATCTAGACAGCATCTACTCTCAGGGAAGCCGTCTGGGTCCCCCCAAGCCAGCAGTGACCTTGGTCAGCACTTAATGTGTGTTTCTTTATATCCCAACCAGAGCATATGGCTGACTTTGTGTTTAGCCTTGTCACTAGAAGAAGGTTCCCAGACAGGAGAACATATGGTGTAAATATAGTAAACGGACAGATCTAGATGGGGATAAGACTCAGAAGGCCTTGGTTCTCGTGGAAAAATATTCCTTTGTGCAGACATTGCAAAGCTGAACAACTTGTGACACTCTCTTACTCCCTCAAGCAAATGCTTTGGTGCTTACATAAGAATGAGTAATTTAAGTTGATAACTTCACACCCCACCCATCTTCGATCAGTTCCCATCTTTGATCAGACCTCTGTTAGGCAGTCACATACAATGCTGGGTCACTTCATATTTTTGCCAAAGGAGGTGATGAGTTACAGACACTGAACACTTCATATGGTGAGAGCAACAAGATCGGAGACTCACTGGAGCCTAAGATTGGCTGAAGTCAACAAAATCCAAGATAGAGGACTGAGTGGGTGATGGGAGACTTCCAGCTCTTTAATAGGCTCATTGTATTAAATATTTACATAGGAAAATATCACCCAACTGTGTGTACGACCATTTTTAAGTTGCCACAGCAACCCCAGGAACTGACCGAATAGGTTTAGAATCTGGTCAGCACTTCCTTTTTAAGGAGAGGCCACTGTTATTTATATTTTCTTTTCTAATCATTAACAACTCTGCAGTTCAGCTAGACTTGATGGGGGGATGGGAAAATACAGAACGCAGAGAACTAAAGAATAAGTACAAGAATTATACGGTATTTGAGCACATGGAGGTGAAGGGCATTTTCTGAGCTCAGAGAAATTCTCTGGTGGTGGGTAGGATGTCTGCCTTGCACAAGGCCGACCCAGATTTGATTCCTCCATCCCTCTCAGAAAGCCCTGAAAGCTACCGAGAGTATCCCGCCCGCAGGGCAGAGTCTGGCAAGCTCCCCGTGGCATATTTGATATGACACAAACAGTAACAAGTCTCACAATAGAGACACTACTGGTGCCCGCTCAAGCAAATCGATGAGCAATGGGATGACAGTGATACAGTAATACAGTGATAAAAATGAGAGTCGGGTTTATGACGAGACCTTCCTACATTCAGAAATCATTATCTTCTTGTTGGTCTCGCTGACCCCAAGCACTCCATTGCTTCCCCAACACTCATGCCCCCCTTCACCGTGCTGAATACCATACACTGCCATTGAACCTCAGTCTGGGCCATGCAGATGAGAAACTGGGAATCATTTGTGTTGAATCCAGCATTTGCTGTGGGTACGATGCACAGGCCCAAGCACTCCAGAGTGATGTCCGTCCTCAGATTTCTCCCCCTCCGTGGACTTGCTGCAGCATCCTTGTGGCGAGGGACAACTACAAGGGAATCCTAGAATGATTCTGTGAAAGCAGGAAACTTTAGAACCAAATCCTTTCTCCCTGGTGCTCAGGGCAGGAACACTTCCTTCTGCTTTTTGAACTTTGTCTGCAAAAAGCTCAAAGGAGATGGGCCCAAAGGCTCTCTGTTGGCGGTGAAATCAGATTCCCTAAGTGGAGTTATCCAGAGCTGCAGACACAGGGAAATCAGACCCAGTCTGCAATCTTAGATTCGCCTTCTCTGACCTCCATGACTATTTCCCCCTATTAATGCATGCCATGACTATCTCTGAACGAACTAGACACACATAGAAACAGCTCTCCTCTCTCGGGAGTAGGCTGTACTACAACCCTGGAGTCTGTCACTCTTACTGAACTGTTTGCTTTATGCCTCCCTCTGCTTCTCAACTGTTTTCTACTATCAAGTAATAAACCTTTTCTAGACTTGGTTTCTCTGACTCATGCAGGTCAAACAATCCTGGTCCATAGGCCAGAACCTGCCGTCTTTAGCCCTGACCTTCTACAATAGTTCCAGCCCTTACAGAGGACCTCTCCTGGAACAAGTTTTATAAGCCCAGTGAAGCAATTTGAAGCAATACGATCAAGAATATCTAGATTTCTTCCTGGAATAAGACAGCAGAGCCCCTTATAGTGTTGGGCAATGACTCCCTGCATGTTCCTGGGTGGTTTAAGAAAACTCTGGTTCTGCCCAAGAACAGACGACTGGTTAAAGAAACTTCAGTACATCAATACAATGGAATACTATGCAGCTATAAGGAAAGATGAAGTCATTAACTTTGCTTATAATTCGATGGTCATGAAGAGCATCATGCTAAGTGAAATGAGTCAGAAAGAGAGGGACAGACAGAATAACTGCGCTCATTATTGGAATATAAAATAATATGAGACTGATACCCAAGGACAGGGCCAGGAAGATTGCTCCATAGTTGGAAGCCTACCTCATGAGCTGGGGGAGAAGGCAGCTAGAATAGAAAAGGGATCACTAAGTCAATGGTGGTTGGAGGGATTGTTTGGGAAGGGAGATGGGTGCTGAAAGTAGTTTAAGGACCAAATGTGAGAGCCTCTCAGTATCTATATTGCAAACCATAATGTCCAAAAGGAGAGAGAGAATATGGGGAAAATTTCCTGCCACAGAGGCAGGTAGAGGGTTGGAAAGGGTGGGGTACTGGGGACATTGATGGTGGAGAATGTGCACTGGTGGAGGGATGGGTGTTTGATCATTGTATGACTGAAACTCAAACATAAAAACTTTGTAGCTGTGTTTCACAGTGATTCATTTTTTAAAAATATAATAAAATAAAGAAAACTCTGGTTCTGCACATACCCACAAACACTTGTCTGTCCTTCACATAACATTGTCCAGAGAGGGAAGCCTCTGTCATCATTCCCAGGGAGAAGGTAAGTTTCCCCTGTGATCAGTCAGCAGATACTGATGAGAAAACTCTGAGCTAAAAATGGAAATGGTTCCTTCTTGTTGCTTCCCCTGCCCCAACCCTCTCCCCTTCAAATAGCTGGAAGGAATGGGGACTGGAGCAGAAAAGGGGAGAGAAATGAAGGTTAACTTAAGATGTGCTATGACCTACGAACCCTGACTGGCTGATGGTTATTTTCCATTAGGAGGGAGGGAGGAGAAATGGAGAAAAGGGAGGGAGAGAGAGAGAAAGGAGAGAAAGAGAGAGAAAATGGGAAGGGAAGGAAAGAGAAAAAGGAGAAGAGGGAAGGGAAGGCAAGGGGCGGGAGAAGCCTGCTCTGGCATTTATAGTTTTTGCTTTAATGAAGAAGATAAGCAGGTTTCTTCTTAAACACTTTCCTAATATATACCACAATAGGTAGAAACTAGTTATTTCTTAGTATATATCTACAGTCTATTTCCTAATACACGGGTGAATTTGAAAATTGCCTGCATGAATGAAGCCAGTCAGAAGTCAGTCACAAAAAGCCACGGATTGCCAGGCTGTGGATAAGAAACTTCTAGAAAAGACAGCTGGGAGACAGAAGGTGGATTTAGCAGTTTCCAGGAGCTGGGGGAAGAGGAAGTGGGGGGTGATTACTAATAGGGTTTCTTTCTGGGGTGATGAACAATGACCTGGAATTAGTGTTAATGGTTATGCTGCTTTTTGAGTGTCCTAGAAAGAAAACTATTCATTTGAACACTTTAAAAGGTGAATTTTGTGGCTTATAATAATATCTAAACCAAGCTGTGCTTTTAAAAAAATTTTTCACTGTATCACTGTCATCAAGTTATTCATCGGTTGGCCTAAGCAGGCACCAGTAACATCTTCATTTGTGTCTGTCACATGTTAGTGCAGCCCAATGATGTACTGGGGGCTCTTTCAGGGTCAGAGGAATGAGGACAGTCATTTATTACTGTTTTTGGCATATTGAGTATGCCACAGGTAGCTTGCAAAGCTCTGTCGTGTGGGTGGGATACTCTTGGTAGCTTGCTGGGCTCTCCAAGAAGGATGAAGGAAATACTGTGTCACTCTCTTTCAGGAACTTTTTTTTATAGTCTCTGGATCTTGGCTGTTGATGAGATTACATGGCGCTGGGGGTAGTTTCTGGGTGTGACTGCCAAGCTACTGGAAAACTGGGAATCTGTGTGGAGGAGGCCAGGTCCCAATCCGAGCAGGCTTAGAGATCTCAGCCACAGCTCCCGCATACCTGAGTTTTTCTGTCAATTCCTTCATGGGTGAGGCTTGTCCAGGCGTATGGAGAGTGGCCTTGAGCATGGCTGTGGCTGGGTTCTGGAGGTTTTCAGCTGGTTTTCGGCTGCCAGGGCTCTGCTTGGGGCAGGGAGGGAAACTCAACACACCCCACTCTGAGGGGCCCCAGTGAAGACAGCCTGGCGCGGAGGCAGGAGGTCCTGATATTTATTTAATTTTTTCAAATTTTCTTTTATATTATATCATGGTGAGATAGTTACAAACTTTCATGATTGAGTTTCAGTCATACAATAATTGAGCACCCATCCCTCCACCAGTGGTCATTTCCCACCACCAGGGTGGGAGGAAGGGAGGGAGGGAAGAGGGAAGGGTATAATAATCACATTCACACTTGACTCCACTTCCTTACAGAGTAAGAATGCTCCTGAATGTAGTCTTGCCTGAGTAACCTCCTCTCCACTCTGCTTTCCAGCCTGGTCCCGGCATCATTTTCTAATGTTTTCTGAACTGAACTCAATTTGAAATTCGTCCCCTAGCAATACTCCTATCTGCTCTGCAATGCTTCGAGTTTTAAATAATGCTGCTTAGTTCTAAGAATATATGAATACTAAGTTGTCACTCAACTGGCAGTACTTGTGTTGGGAAGTTTCCCGAAGCTCTGTGCCTGCTTGCACAACAAGGTTATCTCGTTGTATTGTTCTACTGGGCAGCACTTGGGGACTTGGATGTTTCCAAAGACAAGGTAAGAAAAGCACAGGAAGTGGAAAGATCCATAAATCCTAGTTGTGCCAACAAGTTGCAGCTCGCACTTGCTATAAGAGGTGCCAAGAGGGAGAGTCTCTCGTGAGTCAACCCTGGTGCCATGACAAGAAAGGAAAGCATGGGGAGTGGAAAGATCCATAAATCCTATTTGTGCCAACAAGTTGCAGCGAACACTTGCTATAAAAGGTGCCAGGAGGGAGAGTCTCTTGTGAGTCGACCATGGTGCCCATGACAACAAAGAAAAAAGCCATCCCGAAACTTAGCCACCCGAAAACTGCTCTGTCATCCTCACTTAATTTCTTAGGTGGCTGGAAAGGTCATAAAGTACTTGGCACTTTTATTTCTTGGACTTCCAGCCAAGCTAAACTTTTACCCCATCAATTTTGACTTGACAGATAAAAACTATAAAATTCAGCTTGAATTAAGCCTCAATAAAGGAATACCTTATTTGTTTTATTTTCTCTACCCTCCTCTCTCTCTCTCTCTCTCTCACTCTCACACACACACACACACGGTTTGGTTGAGCAAGCTCTGTGCTAGATTAATCTCTGAGATAAAATAAAAGGATGCACACACGGTATTATGGCATTTTATTAGGGTGACTTGGTTACATGATTATAGAAATTGGCCCATGGTCTGCTACTATAAGTTTGATACCCAGGAAAGCCCGTAGAATAATTCATTCTGAATTTGAAGGCCTGGGAACCAGAGTTGTGGTGTCTAAACTTCAATGTGAGGGCCATAAAGTATGATGTGCTGTCGAGCTCTGGCTGGGCTGTAGTCAGTTTCTCCTTCCATCCACCCTCGAAGAATTGATAATGTCCTTTCCACCTGGGGCCACCACAGCCTACTGAGCACATGGATTTAGATGCTAATCACATCCAGTGGTACTTCTGGAAATACCCCAGAAATAATGTTTAACCTGGGCTCTGTGGTCAGTAAAATTGTCACATACAATTAACCATCACGGAGAATGCCTATTAGTGGTGTGGGGTTTCCTTCAGAGGTGGTAAGAAGGATCTGGAGAGATTATGGTGATATGTGTGCAATTTTGTAAATACATTAGAAAGGACTGATTGATATGCTTTAAAAGATGAACATCAAAGTATGTGGACTATACCAATAAAATTGCATAAAAAATATATTTGGTTTTGGACCACACCTGTCGCTGCTCAGGGCTTACACCTGGTTCTGAGTTCAGGGCTTACTTCTGGCAGGCTTGGGGGACCACATGGGATGCCAGGGATTTAACCTCAGGTTGGCCATGTGCAGGGCAAATGCCCTCCTCACTGTACTATTGTGCCGGCCCCAGCATAAAAAAATGTTTTGATGCCATAGCTTATATTAAGAAACATTTCCATGTAGGTATATGTTAGTGACTCAGAAAGTAGCTTTATTTAAAGGAATTTGCACAGAGAAATGTGAGGGGAGAGAAGAGAGACTGGTTCAAGAGAAAACATGGGCTTCAGAGCAGGAAAAAGCCCATTTTAGTTATTAGCCTCTCAAAATGACTCTTTCTACAGTGTTATTTTATTATATATGTGAAATGTTTTAATAGGTATCAACAAGAAAGGTCTTTTAAAGTCATACCAATTTACCTCAATTAAAAGTTAATATTTCAAGAGGTATATTGAAAGAGAGGCAGAGTCTCTTGCCCCCGCGCCTGACTGTCTTCACTAGGGCCCCTCGGAGGAAGGTGGGTTGAGTTTCCCTCCCCGCCCCGAGCAGAGCCCTGGCAGCTGAAGACTTCTAGAACCCAGCCACAGCCATGCTCAAGGCCACTCTCCATCCACTCAGATGAGCCTCACATATGAAGGAACCAGCAGAGGAACCCAGGTGTGCGGGACCTGGGGCTGAGATCTCCAAGCCTGCTCGGATCAGGACCAGGCATCTTTCACCCAGATCTCCCATTTTCCAGTAGCTTGGCAGTCACACCCAGACACTGCCCCTAGCGCCACGTAATCTCATCAAAGGCCAAGATCCAGAGGCTATAAAACAAAACACCGGAAGCGCCTGCGCAACATCTTATAGCCTAATTCTCCCTCTCGGAGAATCTGGCAAGCTACCAAGAATTTATTGCCTGCACAGGAGAGCCTGGCAAGCTTCCTGTGGCGTATTCATATGCCAAAAACAGTAACAATGATGGGTTTCATTCCCCTCACCCTGAAGAGCCTCTAATGTGGCACTGTTGGGAAGGATGAGTAAAGAGAGGCTGCTAAAATCTCAGGGCTAGGATGAATGGAGACATTACTGGGCCCACTCGAGCGGATCAACAGGATGATAGTGAGAAAGTGATTTGATGTTGTTAGTTTATTTTAATTGTGGCACTGTGATTTATAGTACTGTTTATGGGAGGGTCTCATGCCACCATGTTCCAATGCTGCACTCTCTTCCATTGTCTCAGGGGGAAGGGGTTCAGAACTTCTTGTGCACGCACCTGCCTTCCAGTGGGAAACAGCCAAAACTTCACGAAAAGAACATCATCAGCAGAGTGACTCTCCCTTTGCCAATTGCTGAATTGTTTGAGCTACAAGTCTGCATACATCTGGATGGGAAATGCCATTTTGTTTCCCTTCGAAATTCTCTATTTTGGGATATGTCTGCCACGTTGACCCATGGAGCTTCAGAGGGCAGTCTATCCTACTCGAAGGAGCTGCTGGACTCATATCAAGAATACATTTCCAGGACTGGAGTGATATCACAGCCGGTAGGGCGTTTTAGTTTGCTGTGCATGCGGGGTTCAATTCCCAGCATCCCATATGGTCCCCCGAGCACCGCCAGGAGTAATTCCTGAGTGTATGAGCCAAGAGTAACCCCTGTGCATCGCTGGGTGTGATCCAAAAAGCCAGAGAGAGAGAGAGAGAGAGAGAGAGAGAGAGAGAGAGAGAGAGAGAGAGAGAATACATTTCCTCACCCTTCACACAGTTGAGACAGGGTAGAATTTTCAAAGTGAACTTTATAAAGTGCCATTGAGCACCCAAGGGAGGTAAATCCAGAGTCGTATTCAGCAGCCTCCAGAGGGGCTTTGCCAGGGACATTTGGCAATAACTCGAGACATTTTCCACAGTCCTAACTGGGGAGAAGCTGTGGCTTGTAGTGAGAACATTCCACCCCCACCACCCGTTCTAGTACCAACGGTGCAGTGCTGTTAACCCTTCCCCAACACCCAAGAAACCCCTGCCACAAAGGACTATCCAGTCTCACACAGCAGCCGTGGTAAAGAGACTGCTCAAAGGTTACGAGCCATGAAAGAGGGCGAGGGTGGGGCAGGCACACGAGGGCTAAGCCTTGCCAGCTTGACCCCTGGCACCACCAGATAGATTTCCAAGCATTACTGAGTGCAGCCTTGGAGGCCCCGAGGCACCTCCATCACCATGAAATCCAAGAAATCCCAGAAATCCCTGGCACCACCCACAAGGCAGCTTCAGACCTCCCCGGAGCCCCCAGCCCGATACCCCCACTCCACCCCTGAGATCATCCAAGGACCAAGGGGGGCCACTTTTGAGCCACACCTTAGGAGTCTCAGGGGTTATTTCTGCTTCTATCTTCAGGGATCAGTCCTGGCAGGCTCGGAGGACCATATGGGATGCTGGGGATTGGATATAGGTTGGCCGTGTATCACTCCGGCCCTCACAAGAAGCTTTGTTGCAGGCTCAGTTCAGCTTCTCCTGTGCCCCCTTCTTCCTCGCTCCTTTGCTCCCCGTTATGTTCCATGCGCCACTCAGCAAGCCCAGAGTAATACCTACTGCTGCCTGAGTCACAGCTCATTTCCTGAGTGTGCTATCCCTTAGAATGTCAGCTCCAGGAGGGCAGGGACAGGGGCCGGGGTCCTGGCTGCTCACCACTGTCTCCCCAGAATAAGGCTAGATGCCAGTACCTGTTTACGTGGCGCAGAAAGTGGCTCAGAGGCTGAAGGCCCCTGCCTGGCCATCCTGAGTTTCGAGTTCAAATCCTAATGCCAACCGTGTGAGCAAAGGTGATGCGGATATCCCACTGTGGCAATTCCCGGTGGAGGGAAAACATGGAAACAAATGCTTGTTAAATCAATTAACAGACAAGAGTGCCAAGACCTGGTTGATTGCAGAAGTCACCGCCACAGACATTGGATTAAGATTTGAATTTGCCTTTCCACCTCAGGTCTGACCATCTGAGGTCCGGAGAAGCCTGTCCATTTTTTCCTAGGGCGGTAGGGTACTTCTGGAAAATGCCAAAGACAAGAGGAGATTTGGTTACAGGTGCTCTGAATCCAGCATCTGAGAGACTTACTGAGAAATTTTATCTCTCCTGTAATACTTGTATTCCAGGAAAAGATGCTCAAGGATTAACATTGGAAGGTAAATCTTTGTCTCTCAAAGACTAATGTAATGAATGGAACATTTCTGAGGCATTAGGGAGGAGGGAAAAATTTCTAACTATATTCATTTGAAAACTCTTCCAGAAATACATGTCTATTTTGGCAAGATTTTCTAAGTTTTGATAATGGTTCAGTGGTTTTATTTAAAATGAAGGGTATATGTATAATGGAGTTTGCCAAGTGAAACTGAGAAATAAAAGACATTTAAATCCTATTACTGATAGTTTTATTTTGTTTGTTTTTTCTGTTTGTTTGGGTTTTACTGGGGGGGGCTTACCCCCTATACTATTTTTTCGCCCTCCTCAGATGAGTTGTAAGTAATATTTTGCCTCCTTTGGCTTTTCCGGGAGAACACAACCCTTTGAATTTATATCTAGAATTTATATCTAGTTCTCTCTCTATATATGCATATATATGTATATATATAAATACATATAGATACCTACATACGTATGTGTGTAAAAACCATTGCCAAAAAAGTATGACATCACTCAATTTAAAAGCAAAATTCTAGGTGGGGCCAGAGTGACGGTACAGAGGATAGGGAGTTTGATTTGCATGAAGCTTAGTTGGGTTTGATCCCTCGCATCCCATATGGTCCCCAAGCACTGCCACAAGTGATCACTGAGCACTGAGACAAGAGTAAGCCCTGAACACTGCCAGGTTCGCCAAAAAGCAAAAGCAAAATGCTGAGATCATCTTTTAAAAGCCTATTAGGATTGGAGAGCCAGTGCGGGGTTCTAAGCACATCCCTCACATAGTCAGTTTCCGTTTGATCCCTGGTGCCACATGGTCCCCTGAGAAGCTGGTGCTGCTCTGGAGGCTTCCAAATACCACCTGGTTAGCCTGGGCAATCCCTGACAACGCAGGGCTCAAGTACTACTGTATGCTCAGATCCTTGCAGTGAACCTCCTCCCGGTTGGCCGAGATTCACTGGGTGGGACTCCAGACTTCCTGAGTATGGCTCAAGTGATCACACACACACACACACACACACACACACACACACACACACACACACACACACAACAAAACAAAACAAAAAAATATGTTCAGGGGCCTGGAGCAATAGCACAGCGGGTAAGGCATTTGCCTTGCAGGTGGCCAACCCGGGTTCGAATCCCAGCACCCCATATGGTCCCCTGAGCACCGCCAAGGGTAATTCCTGAGTGCAGAGCCAGGAGTAACCCCTGTGCATCGCCGGGTATGACCCAAAAAGCAAAAAAAAGATCTGTTGATTGATCAGACTTAAGTGACTTACAGCACAGGAAATCCTCCTCTGCCTGAGAAGGCCGATAACTACAACCCATCAACCTTCTTGCTGAGTGTCCGCTGTGCACAGCAGAGCACCCTCTTCCAGTACTGTGGTAAAGCACAAGGCCATGAATAAAAGACAGGCACCCCACGTGTCACTGGGGCCGAGCAGTTCTGCCTAAGTGCCAATATGAGACTGAGAACTTCCATGGGTTGAGAATGAAAGTTGACGAGAGCCAGTCTCCAAGGAAAATCTGCAACCAATTCCAGAGCATGGGCTGTATCTAGGCACCAATGCTAAGCCATCGTGGTGTCCACAGTCACACTCTTCAGGCAAGAATGAATGCCAGAGCTATCTAAATAGCGCCAGGAGGCAGGTTAGCCTGGTGCTCACTCAAACAGAGCCCCTGGCAGCCACTTGGTTGCTTCTGCCATCCCAAATTGCCCCCATACGCCTGACTGGACTCCACCTCAGGATGGACCTCACTGAGCTATTAACCTGTTGAAAAATTGAGTATGTGGGTTTTGTGACTGAAATCCCCAGTCTTACTCAGGGTCAGGATGAGCTACTTTCCCCCACCCCACCTCCCTGTACTTCCTAAAGCCCCAGCACTCACATCCATACCTCCAAGCTGCCACTTTGTTAAAAAAAAAAAAAAAAAAAAGCTATTCCAGCTGTGCTTTCTGGATAAAAATACTGAATGACCCACTAATTTAAAAAAAAATACTGAATGCGGGGCTGGAGTGATAGCACAGTGAGTAGGGCATTTGCCTTGCACGCGGCCAACCCGGGTTCAATTCCCAGCATCCCATATGGTCCCCTGAGCACTGACAGGAGTAATTCCTGAGTGCATGAGCCAGGAGTAAACCCTATGCATTGCCAGGTATGACCCAAAAAGAAAAAAAAATACTGAACGCCCAGAACAAACATGATGACTTCTTAGTACCTGTATTGCAAACCATAATGCACAGAAGGAGAGAGGGAGAGAGAGAGAGAGAGAGAGAGAGAGAGAGAGAGAGAGAGAGAGAGAGAGAGAGAGAGAGAGAAGGCAGGGGAGGGAGTAATGGTAGGGGCGAAGCTGGGGACATTGGTGATGGGAAATGTATGTACACTACACTGGTGGAAGGATGGGTATTAAAACATTGTATGACTGAAACCCAATCATCAATAACTTTTTGATGGTCTATCTCTCATGGTCTATCTCACTATTCAAGAAAATAAATTAAATCAAAATAAAATAAATTGCTCCAGAATGGGGCCAGAGAGATAGTCCAACAGTAGGGTACTTGCCTTCCACTTAACCAACCCAGGTTTGATTCCTGGCACTCACATGATCCCCCAAACCCATAGGATTGATTCCTGAGTGCAGAGCTCAGTAAGCCCTGAGCATTGTTGAGTGTGGCAGCCCCAAGAAGTCTGTGCAGGTAAAATCCGTGGGGTCCGTTACCCCATGGACTAAGAACCCTCACAGCATGTGAGCTCTCTCTTTTCTGTCCCAGCTGAAGCCCCTGGTTTCAGGTAAAATTCCCACACACATATACACATACTGAATCATATGTGCACAGATGTACAGGTGCAAGGTACAGGGCCCACACACAGCTGGGTTACAGTTATAAATCCAATATTGAGAAATATCCTAGATCTTCGTTATGACTTTCCAGAGTTCTCAGAATGGAATTAGAATCCGCTCCAATACTCTTGTCTCAGGCCCTGTATCCCCCATTCTTGCCCCCAAATCCATTCTCCACCACAGTTGGTGTCCGGAGACTGGCTGGGCAACAAGGCCTGCAGCTTCGGGAGGAAGCGTGTGTGGGCTGAGCAGAGGATGCCCAACTACCAGTCTCACCTGGGAGGGTTCCAGGTGTCACTTCCCTTGAAGGACCCTCTGCAGCAACAGCTCTCTGTGAAACCAGATGACTCTGGGGGAGAGGAGACCCCACTTGTGCTCATTTATGAAACTTGATGAGGAAAGAGTCTCTTCCCCGCATGCCTGGCTGTCTTCCCCGGGGCCCCTTGGAGGGGATGGGCTCCAGATTTCCTCCCCACCCTGAGCAGAGCTCCCGGCGGCTGAAGACTACCAGAACCTAGCCACAGCCATGCTCGAGACCCCTCTCCACACATTCAGACATTCCTCACACATGAAGGTACCAGCAGAGGAACCCAGGTGTGTGTAATTCCATCAACAGCCAACATCCAGAGACTTAAATGCGAGCTCCCAGAAGCACGTTATCTTGTAGCCTACTTCTCCCTCTGGGAGAAACTGGCAAGCTTCTGAGAGTTTCCTGCCCACATGGGACAGCCTTGCAAGCTTCTCATGGTGTATCCATATGCCAAAGCCAGTAACAAGCTGGATCTCATTCCCCTGACCCTGAGAGAGCCTCCAGTGTGACATCTTGGGAGGGCAGAGAGAGACTTCTAAGATCTCAGGGAAAGGATGAATTGAGAGGTTACGGAGCCCGCTCGAGAAATCGATGATTAACGGGATTTCGTGATCGTGATCGTGATGAGGAAATGGTGGAATGAGCTGGAAATAACTTGGGCTGAGTTCTTGATAGTTATTATGTGGCTTTCTTGAGACCAAATAGCCTGTTTTCAGGAACATGTGCTAATGATATGAGGCCACGATATGTGTATCTTATAGTTGCTGTAGAATCAGACTTTTTCTCCTACCTAGTTTGCCGTGTGGAGAACAAGCATATCCAATTCCCATTCATTCAGGCAATAGGTAAACCGTCTAAATCAGGCAGGCCAGAAGATGTAAATGAGGAGAATACTTTTCCCACTAGAGATTTAAGAGTTGGCACAAAGTCTGAAGGATATAGAACCTTCTAGGAGGGACACAACTATCCCAGATCACAGAAAAGAAAGCTGGGGTTTTACCGAGAGAATCTGAGTACCCATCTCTCTCTTTCTCCTTTATTGCAAATCCCTTCTGTTACTAACAGGTCTTGAGAAAACTAGTCTAGAAACAGAGGTTTTCAGAAAGAGTGCAAACAGAGAGATAGCATACAGGTTTACGTTTGGTTTGGTTTACACCCTGCAGCTCTCTGTTCAAATTCCAGCACCAAGTAAGATCTCCCTGAGCACCACCAGGGCGTCACACCTGAACAGAGAGCCAGAAATAGCCCTGGAGCATTCCTAGGTGGGGTCTAAAACCCAAACATCAAACAAACCAAACAGCTTCTAGGCATAGGGAATTGGGGGTAGGAGCCACGTTCCCTCCATCCACACAGTGCTGGGAATATTGTCCCTTAGCAGTCGAACACCATCTCAGCCAACAGAGAAGAATCCCATGGGTTGGAAGAAGAGGAACAAATATGTGGGAACGATGTTATTGGGTTGGCTCAGAAGCCACCACGGGAAACTGAGAGGAATTAACTTGTAGTAGCGACCATTTGAGTTAGGGATGAGAGCTCCATTCTAATGACTAGCAAAGAGAGAGCTGCATGTGTGCTTTGCTTACAGGAGGCCCACGTCAATACCCAGACAGCATGTCCTCCAGGTACCAACTGAAGCACCATCCCAGTACAGAGCCAGGAAAGCCCCCCAGAACCACCGGGTGTGGCCCAAAAACCAATAAAATAGAATAAAAATAAATGGATAGGCATTATGTCCCTACACTTAAGAAACGAACAAACATCATATTCCCAACGACCAACTTGCCTTTAAGCTAGAAAATGAAGGAATCCTTTCACACAGTTCCTACCAATCTCTCTCATGCCCCAAGACTGTAAAATATTCTGATGGGTTAGCACTTACTTGATCAGAGATCTTTGCTCATAATACACCTTTGAAAGTACATCCAGGTCTGCTGCTAATAACAGCCATGAATCACATAATCAGACAGAAGACTGGACAACGGGTAATTATGTAAGGTAATAAAATTGAGAAATGACCTTTAGAACTGGAAAGCTATTTTTGTACAAAGAACAGAATCAGTGTGACACAGTCAAGATGGATACAGCTATGTTTAAGCAGCAGAGGTAGAGAAAGACAGCCCAGAACCAATGTTTCTACAAAGGAATCCAAGCAAGATTTGGGTTGACTCAATCTAAGTGGGGTAGGGTGGGGAGGGGGAGGCAGACAGGGGTCCAGGGATAAGCATGGATGCTCAGCTACTTACTGTGGGTCTCTCCTAAACCCCTTAGCCACATTGGGAGTCAGTTTCAACAGCAAAAGATAGAGTATATCTGTGTTTCTTTCTAATCCCAAATTTATCTTTACAGTTAATTCAGAATTTATTCAATATTCATCAGCCAAAGAAATCAACCCAGATCTTATTAAAGACCCTGACAAAATTCACAGGTCTGCCCCTTGGTGTCCATCTGGCATGTAGATATAGAGTTCTGGAGATTCTGACCCTGTGATTCCAAAGTGGATTCCAAGAGATGATGGATTTCATAAACGTCTGGAATGATTCTGACATGCTCTGAAATCTTAGGACTACTTGTTCTGCTAAGTCCTTAGCACAATGTCTAGTTATTGGAAGAAACTAAGAAGATAAGAGAATTTATTGAAAACTTTCTCTATGCCAATATTGAACATATGTTATCTTGTTTAATCTCCATAAAAGTCTTTGGTTCAGAAAGAAAGAAAATTTTCCTTTAGCAAGAGAAATCAATCCCAGTTGGAAGTCAGGCAATAAAGAATTCAAAATTAGCTCCATAAATTATATTTCCTACTGGCTCGTGCCCAGTTGAAAAAGGTACTTTAATGACAAATATTTTTTTAGTTTCTGCTTTTGGGGGGAATATTGGGTAGGGGGCAGAGAGAGATGTTTGTGGCCCCAGCAGTATTCAGGGTTTACTACTGCTCTGTGCCAGGGATTACTCCTGGTGGTGCTCAGAGGACCCATAAAATGCCAATGATTAAAGTGGGGTCAGCCACATACATGGCAAGTGTGTTGAATAATCCTCTTTCCTCGGCCCTAACATTTTCTCCCCCACCTTTTTCTTTATTTTTTGAAGTAGTGTGATAGGTAAAAAGAAAAATAATTTTTATTTATTTATTTGTCTTTTTGGGTCACACCTGGCGATGCTTAGGGGTTACTCCTGGCTCTGCACACAGGAATTACTCCTGGTGGTGCTGGGGGGACCATTTTAGATGACAAGGATCGAACTGGGGTTGGCTGCATGCAAGGCAAACGCCCTACCTGCTGTACTATCACTCTGGCCCCAGGATAAAGAAATTAAATAAATTCAAAGTGATTGCATAACTATAGTTTACCCCATTTCTAAGGAAGCTAACAGAAGCAGAAAGATAAAGAGCAAGGGCTCGCGTGCATAGAACACTGGCCTTGATGTCTGAGGCCCTGAGTTTGATCTGGGCTCTGAAAGGTGAAAAAACAAACAAACAAACAAACAAACAAAAACAGGATAGGGACTGGAGCAATAGCACAGCAGGTAAGGCGTTTGCCTTGCACTCGGCTGACCCGGGTTTGGTTCCCAGCATCCCATATGGTCCCCTGAGCACAGCCAGGAGTAATTCCTGAGTGCAGAGCCAGGAGTAGCCCCTGTGCATCGCCAGGTGTGACCCAAAAAGCAAAAAAACAAAAAACAAAAAAACAAAAAAAAACCCAGGACGAATTAAGACCTCCTTTGGAACATGAAACTTGTCAGCCATAATCTAACTGTATGTTTCATTTTATGTGTGCCAACCAAAGCTCCAGAAGAAGACTGCTCAACTGCAACAGAAAATGAAGAGCTCTTACGCCTCGCAGACTCGCCGTATCCCTCTCAGATATACCCAGCACAGGGCAAGACAATAAAAACGTTCATTCCAGGTTGCTAGCACACATTATCCCTTGACTCTGAAATATTCATCTCCATTCTTGCTCCTTCTGGGAGAAATAATCACGACAAAGAAATTTAGAAATGCAGTCGGTTCTCCAAGTTCTTTTCCCAGAATATGTATTCAAATCGCACTGCTTGAGGAACTCCTATTCTTTATTCTTAGCAACCTGGGACGTGTCCTGACAGACAGTCCCACCGGTTGGCATTTGATAAGGCACTCACACCCCGTGCGTAGTTCAACCACCAGAGAAGAGAAACGCAAAGATATTTTGGAGCTTCAGAGTAAAAATAGAACTTGACCTTTTGGGAGGACGGTGTGAAGAAAGAGGAAAAGTTTCCCTGATATTTCGTTTTAGTATCCTTTCAGATCTGGTTATTTTGGTCAACAACAGGAAAATTTGATGATGAGGCCTGCCATATGCATAGTGGGTGAGGGGACAGTGTCCCAAGCAGTGTTCAGGGGTCCTGAGGGACCTCAACATCTTGCTCTTCCCATCACGCTTAGCCAAGTAGGATAACAAGTTAGGATGAGGATCTCTGGGAGTTATTATTCATCTACATCTGCCATCTAGAGATTTCAGCGAGCAGTGCCCACCTGCCAAACTTCATTAAACATGCATTAGAAGGGAAAAAAAACCACCAAACTTTTCTGACAGTGAGTTGCACAGCTTCAGAAGGCTGTCTGTCACAGATGCGTGCTTCTGTCCACAGTTACGCCCTGTTCCTCTTCTGGCTTCTCTCTCTCTATTTGAAAGTTTTTTAAAAATAACTTGATGTATGAAATATGACAATTTCCTGCTGAAAGTACACTTTAAAAATAGTATACGCCATCATAACCTTATTACCACCACAACAATAAAAATAGTATTTGCTCTAACTACTCTCTTATAGGAATGTAATGGGAATGGAACAAACGAAACTTATTTTAAAAGCTAAAAGGAACAGTCTTTCTGGTCCTTGTGTCTACTGTCCTTGGGTGTCAGACTCATGTGATGAGTGTCCTAATCCAGTTGTTACTTTGAATAATGACAGAACTTGTCCATGACTGTGCCCTTAATTTATAGTTAAGTATCATGGCGCTTGGCCTGGTCCATTTCAATGCCAGGGTATCTCACAGTTTGCCCTGGGTCCATCCAGTCCAGGATGGATTTATACTCCACAAATGAGTGCAGTCCTTCTATGCCTGTCCCTCTCTTTTTTTTTTTTTTTTGCTTTGTTGGTCACACCTGGCAATGCACAGGGGTTACTCCTGGCTCTGCACTCAGGAATTACCCCTGGCCGTGCTCAGGGGACCATATGGGATGCTGGGATTTGAACCCGGGTCGGCCGCGTGCAAGGCAAACGCCTTACCCGCTGTGCTATCGCTCCAGCCCCCTGTCCCTCTCTTTTTGACTCATTTCACTTAGCATGATACTCTCCATGTCTGCCTCATGAGCGGAGGGGAGAAGGAAGCTGGAATAGAGAAGGGATCACTAATAAAATGATGGCTGGAGGAATCTGTCAGGATGGTAGATGTGTGCTGAAAGTAGATAATGGACCAAACAGGATGACCTCTCAGTGTCTGTATTGCAAACCATAATGCCCAAATGTAGAGAGTATGGGGAATATTGTCTGCTGTGGAGGCAGGGGGAGGGTAGGAAGGGTGGGGGGTATACCGGGCATATTGGTGGTGGGAAATGTGCACTGGTGAAGGGATGGGTGTTTGATCATTGTGTGATTGTAACCCAAACATGAAAGCTTGTAGCTATCTCACGGTGATTCAATAAATTTTTTTAAAAAAAAAGCTAACAAGAGCAAGCTATAAGTCATCAGTCGGTGAACAAAGCAGGGTGGGGGTGTGGTTCTTGAATGAGAAGAATTGCTCTGAAGTAAAGCTGACCTGTTGCCCAGGATGGCTCTGTGGAAGAGGCCATCCCTCTGTGTGTTCACAGGGAAGCATCGCGTGGTGGGGGGTGTAGGATAACATTGGTGTGTTCTTTTTCCCCGGCCACAGGGAGTTTAGGTTTACTGAGTAATACCCATCACAATGCTCCTGAAGCACCCCCATTCCTCTGTTTATTGGAATATGGCTCTAAACATTTTAGGATAACATTGGTATGTCCTTTGTCCCTTGCCACAGGGAGCTTAGGTTTACTGGGTCACACCTATCACGGTGCTCCTGAGGCACTCCCATGCCTCTGTGTTTATCTGTAACCTCTTTCTCTGTGCTCTGCTTCCCCAACCGGTCTATCACCTCTATCCCCTAATCAGACTCTGTTGACTTGTAAGATCAGATCCTTTTAGGACACTGGACTTGTATTCGTAAGTGGAATATTGCTTTTCTCTTCTCTTTATGTCCTTTGTGTAGTTACTTTAGAGCAATGTTCCTTTTGGTATAGACACAGGAAGACAGTTAATGCTATGCTTTTGTAACCGGGGAGTTAATTGACTCCGAATAATATTCAGTCCTGGGCATCTGTTTTCTCGAGTTAAGACTCAGTTGCCCTTAGTTCCTAGCATCCCAAAACCAGTGTCCTGATGAGGGACTGGATGGACCCAGGGAAAACTGTGAGCTACCCTGGCATTGAAATGGACCAGGCCAAGCGCCATGATACTTAACTATAAATTAAGGGCACAGTCATGGACAAATTCTGTCATTATTCAAAGTAAAAACTGGATTAGGACACTGCTAGGGTTAGGAAAGACTAATCTGGCCTGAGCACTGTAGTCAAGATCTATAGTGAGATGTCCCCAGGAGAGCCACCCTACAAGCTTAATGTATCTCTTACTGAGTCCATACAAAATGGCTAATATTAAGAAGTAGAATTAAGATGATTTTTTTTTGCTTTTTGGGTCACATCCAGCGATACACAGGGGTTACTCCTGGTTCTACACTCAGGAATTACTCCTGGCGGTGCTCAGGGGACCATATTGGATGCTGGGATTCGAACCCAGGTCGGCCACATGCAAGGCAAACGCCCTACCCGCTGTGCTATTGCTCCAGCCCCTAAGATGAATTTTTGAATGGTTATTGGACTAAGGAAAGGGGAAACACACCCCTAGGTGGTATTTCTCCCTTGAACAGACCTCCTGGCTGCAGGAGATCAGAAGGAAGGGCTTTCCTATGTTGATTGTGCTACAGGACCTAGGAGTTTTTCCTACCTGGAACGCTTGGAGGTTGGTGCCAGACCAAGGCTGTGAGACGGGCACTGAGAGACTAGCACGGGGGTCGGGAGGAGACGGGAATGAGGGGCAGTGTGAAACTGGAACAGGCGCTTAGTGAGACTGGAACAGGCACGTGGGTGGGGAGAATGGAATAAACGACTACTGATCACCAACTGGCCTGGTGGCCCTTTTTCCTCCTCCTGCATCTGCTGGCAGTGGCTGCAAGCCCAGGCGGGGAAGCGCCACACGGCCACTGGACACATGTGGCGGGTGAGAAACAACGCCACCGCAGCTGATCACTTATTCATTTTTTGATTACACAGGGGGGCTCTGGGGTCCCTGAAGTTGGGGGTGGGGAAGCATTCGGGAAGAAGACTGACCCCCAGAGTCTGAAACATCAAAGCAAAGTGACTCACGTCACCTGTGAGAGTGTCCCTCAACGCTTTTATGCACCTCGAAAGATGTGATGACAGCTGCTTCCTCTCTGCCCCCAGCCCTCGGTTTCCCCATCAGTCACAGTCCTAAGGGCTGGCTGGGATCCGGGATCGGGGCCGAGTGAGGTCTTCCAGCCTAGCTGACGTAGTAGGAACCCACAACTGCTCGTCCCGGGCCAATGACCGTGTACCCGGAGTCAGTGTCAGCTGAGAGCCAGGCTCAGTGTGGGAGGCCCCCCCCCCCCCCCCGTGCCCGCCCCTGCAGGGATCTTGGCTCTGTGCTCAGGGGTGACAGACTGGAACCTGGCCAGGTGCCTTCACCCCTGCACCGTGCTGGAGTCCTTCCCCTCCACAGAATGAAAAAGATATTGTAGGCCTTTGGGAGGCCACAGGCTCGTGAGGGCGGAGCTCTCAGGAGTGGGTCCGTGCCCCTCTGAATGTCGCCCCACAGAGCTGCCCCAGACCTTGCTGGCTTGTGAGAAGTTGGCAAGAAGCCCCCAGCTCCATGGTGGACCGCCTGACCCTGGACAGGAGCCCTCGGCGACAAAGGCCTTTTCAAAGCCACCCGGGCTGTGGCTTTGTTTGAATAGCTCAAAGGGATTAAGTATCTGCCCAGCAGGCCGTGGGTGACCCCGGGAGCCCGGAGGTCAGAGCCGATCCAGCTCAGCCCCTCCCTGGCTCCCTCCCAGCTCTCCCGCCACGGTAGAGGCCGAGCATCTAATTGGCGCTGTCAAAGGCCTCCTGAATTGGGCCGCGTCCCATCTAGCAAGAAGAAAGGTGCTGTGAAAGTGATTCGAAATGAAAGGTTTCCATAGGCAGGAAAAAAGGGGCAAGATAAGGGAAGAGGGAATGACTCAGGTTTGGCTAACCTGGGGAGCTGATGAAGGTCTTGTGACAGGGCCCTGGGGCTGGGCTGTGGGGTGGAGGCAGCAGTGGTGGGGGGGAAGGGAGGGGGGAGGGGGGGGAGAGTGTGGGCAGGGAGTGATGCCACCAGTACTCAGCAGAAAATCCCTGACAGGCCAGTTAGGATGCCTTTTCTGGGGAAAGTGGAAGCTGAGAACCAAAATTAAGGTCGGTATTACATCTTGGTGAGCTGAGCACAAGTGCCTCCATTTTGACCTTTTATTGTTTTGACATCCTGGGTTTTGTTTTGTTTTGTTTTTAAGCCTTGTGCTGTCCTCTCCCCACCCCCCACCCTACCCTTCCCTGGTTATGGCTGTGTCCGTCTTGACCATGGGTTATACACACAGTTGCTCCTGGTGTTCACACACTTGGTTGTGGCACTCACTGGAGTGTCACACACTTTTTTGTGTTTATCTTTGTTTGGGGAGGGCGGGAGGTGCAGCCAGGTGCCGGGGTGGGGTTACCCCGGAACCCTGCATGCAAAGCCCGTGAGTCACTACTCCAGTTCTGGTCACAGACTTTTTCTTGTACGATTTTGAAAAAATTATTATTTCTTTTATTAATTTTCAGTCTAACGCTCTCCCAACTGAGCTATTTTGCCCGCTCGAGCAAATTGATAAACAACGGGAAGACAGACAGACAGACAGATTTAGTTTAGTTGGGGTGACATGTCAGCAATACTATTAATGTCTTCTTGCTGTTGTTGCTGCTATTGTCGGCAGGGGGAATAGAACGGTTTAGCAGAAAGTAGAAGGGAAAGGGAAGGAAACTCCTCAACTGGGGAGGGACTTAGTATAGGACTAAGTTCAAATGTTGATGTGCAGTTACCAACCTCAACCCCACTCTGCCCAAGACCCTCCACCACTGCCTTTATGTCACTTATGTATGCCACGATGTCTTTATCCACTCATCCGCCGTTGGATGTTTCCATATCTTGGCTATTGTACCAAACGTCACAATGAACACAGGTGTGCACAGACCTCTTCAGAGTCCGAGTGACAGTACAACAGATAGGGTGCTCGTCTTTCACTCAGCTGACCCAGGCTTCATCCCCAGCTCCCAGACCCCACCAGGAGTGATCCCTGAGCACAGAGCCAGGATTGACTCTGAGCACTGCTGGGTGTGGCTCAAACCAAACAAAATGTTTTATGAACCTCATTTTGCGGATAAGATAACAGAGTTTTAAGAATTTTTCCAAAGGTCGTTTGCTTCCAAGTGATGGAATGGCCTTGGGAGCAAGGCTGTTTGACACCAGCCCTGGGGCTGGCGTGTAGCCCACACTGCATGACTGATATAACTCACTTTCTGGGTTAGTTGCTGGAGGTCTCCTGCTCAAAAATACAAGCTCCCTGAGGAGATGAGTTCTTCCTGTTTGGTTCACTGCTGAATTCCTTAGTACCTAGAGAACTGTAGATTCCTTTCTAGATCCTCAAATATTGAGATTGATGACATCTGTGACTTCAAGCCCTTTGCTCTGGTTCAAGGGAAAACATATTGTAAAAAAGGGCAAATAGGTTTATTCAAATTCCAACCAAATTTATTGTTTGGGGGCTTTGGGACTATACCCAGCTGATGCAAGGCAAGTGCTTTACCTCCATCCATTTCTGTGGCTCAACCAAGTTTGAATTTCATCCAAGTCAAGTCATCCAGCCATCCACCTTGACTCAGTTTCTCCTTCTCCTTTTTTCCTCTTCCTCTTCTTCCTCCTCTCCTTCTCCCTTTTTCCCTTCTCCTTTGTCTTCCTCATCTTTCTTCGTGTCTTCCTCCTCCTCCTTCTCTTCCTCCTCCTCCTCTTCTTGTTTTTGGAACACACCCAGAAATGTCCAGGGCTTACTCCTGGCTATGTGCTCAGGGATCACTCCTGGCAAAACTTCAGGGACCATATGAGGTGCTGGGGATCAAATTCAGGTCAGCTATATGCAAGACAAGTGCCCTGCCCGCTGGGCTCTCTGTCCAGCTTCTTGACTCCATTTTGTAATAAGCTGGAGGCAACAGATTTAAGGCACATGGCAGTGGCGGAAATATTCAGCTTCCACTTTAGAAACAAGTGCCCTGCAGCTGTGGAACTGTTAGCTAAGAGGATGATCTCTGGCTTCTGAGTGTCAGAATTTACAGTAACCTTGTCAAGGTCGGGCTGGGAATGATCAAGGGCCAGGGGTGGGATGAGGAAAGAAGTCCCATATGAATCTAAGTGGAAAGTTGTTGGCCAAAGGCATTTGTTATTGCAATCAAGTACTGCTCATAGACACTGCGGGTAAGGCCTATAAATAATATTATCTCACCCAAATTTTGAACAGCTTGAGAAATAGACTAAGAAAATGTGAGATTCCAGGAAACCCAGATATCATATTAACCACTAAGTAATCTGATGCCACAGAATATGGCTTAGGTTTAAGAGGCAAATGTTTTAGCCAAGAATCAGGCAAGCTTAGCCCTGGATAGCTGCAGACGTCCCTGGGCTGAGACTGGGCCTGACAGGCTGTTCCTCTTCTCTTCCCTCACCTTTACCACTGTGGTTGTGACGAAGAGCCGTGGGACTTGCACACACTTGGGCTGCACACATTGTGGCATCAGGGATCACAAAAACCCAGGATTGTACTGGAATATGAAGTAGGGGCAGAGATGGGACTTGGGGCCTCCTGCCTGCAAGGAAGGAGCAATACACCCAAGTCACGCTGACGGCAGTGACCCAGTCCACTTTAAGAGGAAGAGACGGGGCAGGATCCACTCTCTGCAGTGACACCAGCTCCCAGCTGGAGAAGAAATGGCTCCTCTACCCAGATGCTTTGTTCTGGGGGCCACATCTGGCGGTGCTCAGGGATCTTTCCTCAGGGATCAGTCCTGACAGAGCTCAAGGGGACCTTATGTGGTGTTGGGGATCATACTGGGGCTGACCTCATGCAAGGCAAGTGCCTTAATCCCTGTTCTATCTCTCCAGCCCCAACGTCTTCTCAACTCACCAGTGCATCTTCCCAAGAAAAGAGTGAGGAAAGGTGCAGAGAGGTGCCTGGAGCGGCCAGCTGATGGTTTCTTCCAAGTAAAAGGCAACATTAGGCCAGTCTGCAAGGAACTTCCTCTGTATCATTGCTGTAGGATCTTGGCCTTACAGGATATGCAGTAATTGGCCTCTTGCAGCTACCATTTTGCTTCTTATTTACCATAGCGAAAACTAGATTTAAATCCTAACATTTTTCAGCTAGAAATCAGAGAGACAGTGTAGCAGGAAGAGCACTTATCTTGCACACAGCTGATCTGGGTTCGATCCTTGGCACCGCGTATGACACTCTGAGTCCTGCCAGGAGTGATCCCTGAGCACAGACCAGGAGAAGGCCATAGGCATAGCTGGCAGTGAGAAAAAGAAAAATAAATTTTTTTGCAGCCAAAAGTGAAATTTTTTTTTTTTTGCTTTTTGGGTCACACCTGATGATGCACAGGGGTCAGTCTTGGCTCTGCACTCAGGTATTACCCCTGGTGGTGCTCAGGGGACCATATGGGATGCTGGGAATCGAACCCGGGTCAGCCGCATGCAAGGCAAACGCCCTACCCACTGTGCTATTTCTCCAGGCCCCAAAAGTGAAATTTTGAAGATCACCAAGGCACTTACCGCTTTCCTTTTCACAGATAAAGAAACTGAGGCTTAGAGGGTTGCAATATTTTGGTCCTAGAATAGAAATCTAGGCCAGTATCTCCTGGTTGTCTTTACTCTCAGCCTATGGTTTTTATCTACACAACAGTCTATTGGATAGTTTGTCACAAAATAGTCCCTAGTGGCAAGAAAAGGAGAGGAAAAAAATTCCTCCACCAAAAAATAAGATGCAAAAATAAAACACATGTCACTTTTACATGTAAGAGTCTGAGGGGACAGTAAGAGGATAAGGCTTTCAAGAGGACATCAACCACTTCTCCAAAAGATGTCGAAGCGAGTCGTGAACCCTCACGGCACCTTTCAAAGTTTAATGCCGTGACTGGAATCTCCAACCTACTTGGTGCTAGAGTTAGGCAGACTGAACTCCTTCACTTTCTGGAGATGCTGGAGAACTGGATCCATTTCATGTGAATGTGAACCTCAAGCATCTTAACGACGCCTGTTTTAAATTATTCAAGCACAGTTCAACCTTCTGGGCATTGTTTTTATTTTTCAAATCCTACATTAATATGAATCATCTGAGTTTTTTCTCTGAACGACGAAAGAAATGTGCACTCTCCTCAGAAACTCAGAGAGGAAATCTCATTTCAAAATTCCCTTTAAATAATGCAGCATTATGTTTGTATTGACTGCAGAAGGGGATACATAGTGAAAGGCCATAAATCATCATGCTTGAAAATTGAAATGAAAGAAACAGGGGCTGGAAGATACAATATAATGGTGAGGGTGCATGTGTACATCCCTAGCAGCATATGGGCCCCTGAGCATTGCTGGGTGCAACCCTGGAGGCCCCCAGCACCACAGGGGCGACCCACACCATCCCTGGCATTACAAAGATTAGACAGCATCACATCCTCAGGCCCTGGCACTGAACAACCAACATAATTGGCTTTAATTGGCATAATTGGTGAGAAATACCAGTGGTGCCCCTGGGCTTCTTGAGCACTGCTTGGGAGCCATCCCTCCACAAAAGGAATTAAGAAATAAATCATTCATTCATTACAAATATATGTAGAATAATATTAGTAGTATCACTCACTGTATCACTGTCATCCCGTTGTTCATCTATTTGCTGCTCGAGCGGGTGCCAGTAATGTCTCCATTCATCCTAACCCTGAGATTTTAGCAGCCTCTCTTTACTCGTCCTTCCCAACGGTGCTGCATTGGAGGCTCTTTCAGGGTCAGGGGAATGAGACCCATCATTGTTACTGGTTTTGACATATCAAAATGCCACAGGGAGCTTGCCAGGCTCTGCCGTGCGGGCAGGATACTCTCGGTAGCTTGCTGGGTTCTCCAAGAGGGAGAACTAAACAATAAGAGGTCTTCCGGGAGCTTTGTTTTATAGTCTCTGGATCTTGGCCATTGATGGGATTACACGGTGCCGGGGGCAGTTTGTGGGTCTGCCTGCCAAGCTACTGGAAAAAGGGGGGTCTGGGTGGAGGCCCAATCCCAATCTAAGTAGGCTCGGAGATCTCACTCCCGGTTCCTGCACACCTGGGTTCTTCTTCTGGTTCCTTCATGCGTGAAGCTTATCTGAGCATGTGGAGAGTGGCCTTGAGCATGGCTGTGGCTGTGTTCCAGAGGTCTTTGGCTGCCAGGGTTTTGCTCGAGGTGGGGAGGGAAACTCAACCCACCCTCCTCTAAGGGACCCGGTGAAGACAGTCAGGCACGGGGCAGGAGACTGTGCTTTATTAGTATTTATTTAATATAAATATTTATTAGTATTTATAAATTTATTAGTAGTAAATTTTAAAATTCTATATACCCATGACAACTAATAAAGGTATCCCGCTTATTTCAATGATTTTCATCTTTTTCTTTTGCTTTTTGGGTCACACCCGGCAATGCACAGGGGTTACTCCTGGCTCTGCACTCAAGAATCACTCCTGGCAGTGCTCAGGGGACCCTATGGGATGCTGGGAATCGAACCCGGGTTGGCCGCGTGCAAGGCAAATGCCCTACCCATGGTGCTATCACTCCAGCCCCATTTCAATGATTTTCAATATGAAAAACAAGTGTTCTATTCTATCGACTAGGAGTAAGGTGTTGGAATCAAGCCCAGAGGGGTTGAAACCAAGTCAATTCCTGGCCCTGTGCTCAGAGATCACTCTTGGCAGGGCTTGGGGGGACCGTTCATGGCATCAGAGCCAGTTGTGTGCAAGGCAAGCAGCTGAAGCCCTGTACTCTCCTCTCCAGCCCCTCTATTCTAAATCACACAAAGTTCAGGCAGATATAAGATGATGCTGATTGTTCTAAAGCTCCTTACCGAGGCTGCTTGCCCAGATAACGTAACAGCAACAACCTTGAACAATGATTTGGGGGTTGGACATGGACACGTGGCCTTGGTCTTCGGAGGCGCAGGTGCTTCTGCGCACTGGCTCTGGGCTCTGCAAGTAGGTCAGGTGGTGCTGAGTCTGCTGTCCACTGCAACGAAAGGGCACTTGTGCGGCTCAGGGAGCAAAAGCTGTGTCTGACCGAACTGCAGGCTCTCCCTTCAATTCAGGTCATTGTATTGTGGAAAGGCACCAAGGTGCCCTTTTTAATGGGATGCATGAAAATGGTTGCAAGCAAATATCTAGAACAAGAACAGAGGAAAGTTGTCCACGGTCTGGCCATCCTGGACTGTAAAAAGTACTGCACTGTATTTGTGAGATTTCCCTAGGGAAGACGCCTCACAGAGATAAGTAGGAATCTGCATGAATATGTGTGTGCACACGTGCATGTATGGTTTTCTGTTTTAAGAAAATACAGGCCAGAAAGATAAGTACAGGGGTTATAACAGGCACTTGCAGTTCTATTCCCAGTACCTAATAGGGTCCCCCAAGCACTGCCAGGAGTGACCCCTGAGCACAGAGCCAGTAGTAAACCCTAAGCACCACTGCTGGGTATGGCCCAACACTTAAAAAACAAGAAAGAAGAACGGAAAGAAAGAGGGAAGGAAAGAAAGAAGGAAGGAAGGAAAGATGGAGGAAGGGAGGGAGGAAGAAAGGAAAGAAAAGAAAGAGGGAAGGAAGAAAAAATTAAGGAAGGAAGAAAAAGGAAGGAAGGAAGAAAGGAAGGAAGGAAGGAAGGAAGGAAGGAAGGAAGGAAGGAAGGAAGGAAGGAAGGAAGGAAGGAAGGAAGGAAGGAAGGAAGGAGGGAAGGGAGGAGGGAAGGGAGGAAGGGAGGGAGGAAGGAAGGAAGGAAGGAAGGAAGGAAGGAAGGAAGGAAGGAAGGAAGGAAGGAAGGAAGGAGATGATGCTTTAAAGAGAGATTTTTTTTCTAGAAACTTAAAGTAAATTAGGGCCAGAATGATAGTAGAGCAGGTAGGATGGTTTCCCTGCCTGTGGCTGACCTGGACTCGGTCCCCTGCACTTGCTGTGGTTCACCAAGACTACTGGAAGTGACCCCTTAACACAGCTGAAAACAAAAGGAAAAGGGAAAAGAAACTTAAAGTAAGTTTGGGAGTCTTTCTCCTTTAGGATAATGACATCTATAATGCTAAACATCTAAAAGCCCAGGCTAGGCCGCTGCGTACACCAGGAAGACGCAGTTATCAATTCTAATTGCAAAGCTCAAGCACCAGCCCAGCACACAGCAGGGATTTTCATGGCTTAGTCACCTTGGTACCCCAGAAACCCCTGGAGCCAGAGCCAGACCGTCGGCGGCACTCTGGTTCACAAGCACACATCGCCTGGGTGAAGAATCAGCCACTGGGTCTAAATTTCCATCTTGCCTTTATCCAAAGGCGCTGCCTATGGGACCCTGGTCCAATTCTGCCCCTTAAGACTGGTTGGTCCCAGGGCTGGAGCGATTGCACAGCGGGTAGGGTGTTTGCCTTGCACGCGGCCGCCCCGGGTTCGATTCCCAGCATCCCATATGGCCCCCTGAGCACCGCCAGGAGTAATTCCTGAGTGCAGAGTCAGGAGTAACCCCCGTGCATCGCCAGGTGTGACCCAAAACAAAACAAAACAAAACAAAAAGACTGGTGGGTCCCTCCCGGAAAGCACACACATGAAATCCCTGGCTGGGGAGCAGTGACGAGGTCCCCGGCACACATGTGGGGGGAATTTTAGTGAAAGGAATGTGTTCTGTTTATGTAGCCCTGTGGCTACTTCCTAATAATGCCTTTGCGGGTGAAGCTGTTCCTCTGGGAGTGCCGAGAACACAAGAGGAAAGACCTGACTGTAGACTTTCACCTCGCTTTCCCCACACACACACCCATTGAACCATAAAGATTTGCACTTAATCCAGTAGCAAACACCCTGCTGTCCCATATCAGAAAATCTTTCCAGCTACTCAAGCTACTCAAGTTCAAAAGTGCGGCCTCTCTCTCCCTCCCCCTCCCTCCCTCTCCTCTTCCTCTTGTCTCTCTCCCTCCTTCACTCCTCTCCTCCCCTCCCCTGCCCTCCCCTGCCCTCCCCTACCCTACCCTCTCCTCCCCTCCCCTACCCTCCCCTACCCTACCCTCCCCTACCCTCCCCTACCCTCCCCTACCCTCTCCTCCTCTCCCCTCCCCTCCCCTCCCCTCCCCTCCCCTCCCCTCCCCTCCCCTCCCCTCCCCTCCTCTCCTCTCCTCTCCTCTCCTCTCCTCTCCCCTCCCCTCCCCTCCCCTCCTCTCCTCTCCTCTCCTCTCCCTTTTCCAGGAAAGAGAAAGGGGGGGGGGAAAGGTAACTACACTGCACTGAAGATCCAAAATGAACTCAAAGCATTAATTTTTTTATACATTTAAAATTTTTTCACAACTTTTTATAATTTAAGATTTGAATTAAATATAAGTCAAAATTTATGTTTAATTTCATATTAAATTTAATCTTATGTCTGTGCTCAGGGATCACTCCTGGTAGTGCTTGGGATACTCTATGAAGTACAGGGGCTGAGCTGAGTTGGCCACATGCAAGCAAGCGCCTTACCTGCTCTTGTGCCTCTCTGGCGCCAGCAGCCTCTAGTTTTAGAGGCCGGATTTGCTGAGAGTCCGGACTCTCGTCTTGACGGCGCTCGACTGGGAGAATTTAACAAAACAAACTGCTTTGGCATGGTGTTTAGCTTATTCTTACTTTTCCCACTGATTACCTGCCTTGTGGCTACTTGTCTGATACACAGAAGAATCAGAAAAATCAAGTCCACAAATTGTTCTAACAGACTAGCCCGAAGTCTAAAATACTGAACAGAGGAATGAGCAGAAAAGCATGACTGGAGGAGCATTTGTGGACTCTCACTCTAGATCTCATTTATGTATATATCTTGAGATGAACAGCCACAGGTGACAGAGTAGAAGACGCAACTTTGCTTCTGGACAAGGACCAGGAGGTGAATATGTGGCTGTGAATACGACAGTCTCAGTTTTTTGTCCAACAGGCATTATCCTGTAAAGGGGGATATGCACAAGTTCCATCTTGGGACACAAGTTTCCACTGGTTACTCTCAGCTTTCCAGAGTCAACGTGAAAAGCAGTTTAGTTGCCAGGGCAACTCCTAATATAAAAAACTGTGAGTTATAAATCCAAAGAGTTCCTCACTCACAGTTGTGAAAATCTTTGAACTCTTTGTTTAAAGACCTCTCATTTGGACGTGCTTTAAATGCTCAGGAAGCTGACACAGATAATCCTTCGTTTAAGGTCTCCTTTATTCAAAACCTGTTTCTATGGTGTTACTAAAACAAATCAGCTGGGCTTTTTCCACTCCGGAGAAGCCCATGCTTTCTCTTGAATGTGAATCCCTCTTTCTCTCTCCTCAAACTCCTCTAAGTAAAATTCTTCCAAGAAAACCTATTTTGTTATACTAGTAAATAAATAAATAAAACCTGCCTAAAATTCAGGATACTTCTGGCATCTGTGACACCAAATACTCCGCGTGCCAGATTTGGTGCTTACGAACTTTTTATTCGTCAGTCAAGCGGACTTTCAATTAGTTGCCAAAAAAGGGAAAAATAGGAAATCCAGAAAGGGAAGATAAACTGACCTTTGTCATTAAAAAACACACAAACAACGAAAGAGGTCATTAAAATAGAGCACATGGAAAATATCGATTGATGACAAGCTCGGATGCTAGAATACCACGCTCAGAATGCCAAGTTGGAGGGGAACGAGTAAGCTTATGGGAACTGACGCAGAAACACAGATGGAAGGTCACAGTGGTGGTGACAGTATCTTTGGGTTTTTATGTTTCTGGGGTTAGGGATTTTTTTTTTTTGGCGGCGGGGAGTGGTCGACACCTATTGGTGCTCAGGTTTACACCTATTGGTTTTACTCCTGGCTCTTCACTCAGGGATCACTCCAGGAGAGTTCAGGGGACCATGTGTGGAGTCAGGGATTCAACCTGAGCCAGTGGCGTGCAAGTGCCCTTTCAGCAATACTATGTCTCCAACCCCTATATC
Organism: Sorex araneus; assembly: GCF_027595985.1. Taxonomy (NCBI): domain Eukaryota; kingdom Metazoa; phylum Chordata; class Mammalia; order Eulipotyphla; family Soricidae; genus Sorex; species Sorex araneus. Next base: position 179,640,961 of record NC_073306.1, on the reverse strand, counting down.
TCTACATATCAATACCAAAAACTTGAGCCTTATAGTAACCCTATCACCTATAGTTTTTTAAATGTTAATAGAAAATTAATTGGGGCCAGAGAGATAGTACAGTGGGTAGGGAGCTTGCCTTGACAGCAGCCAACCAGGTTAGATCCCTGGAACCTGATATGTTCCCCTCAGTCTGCCAGGAACGACCCCTGAGCACAGAGTCAGGACTAAGCCTTGAGCACCACTGAGTTTGGCTGAAAAAAAAAAAAAAAATTCAGGGGCTGGAGCGATAGCACAGCGGGTAGGGCGTTTGCCTTGCACGCGCAGCCGACCCGGGTTTGATTCCCAGCATCCCATATGGTCCCCTGAGCACCGCCAGGAGTAATTCCTGAGTGCAGAGCCAGGAGGAACCCCTGTGCAGATCCAGGTGTGACCCAAAAAGCAAAAAAAAAAAAAAATTCAAATTAATTTTTAAAAATATATAGCACCTACCCGGAAGCTGAAGCAGGCTGGCTGGGGGAATGGGGAGAAAGGTTACGAACACTTAAAACAGCAGCGTTTGTTCCCTCTGTACCAGGCGCTGGTTCAAACAAATATTTGTAGAGCGATAGACACTCATACCTTGGGGCTGGAACTGGAACCAGGTGATGTGGCCCTGAGTTCACGCAGAACTGCATCTGCAGAGTGAAGGTGTCAGAGAACTGGACTAGGGTGGACAGGGTGCCAGGAGGAGGGAAGAAGGCCTGGAGGCCTTACAGAGGAAGGAGATGGTCTTGGCATCGCTTTTCTCACGTGGAAACCAGGAGGAAGTGGACAAGGCGAATCCCATCCCAGACAGGATTTGCTTCCCAAGGCCCTGGCATCAGAGAGGCAGCTGGGAGACTCTCTTGCAGAACTCTCACTTTTGTGTTTGTTTGGTTGGTTGGTTTGGGGGTCACACCCAGCTGTGCGCAGTGGCTGCTCTCTGACAACTTCCTCCGCCGACTTCCTCTGAGATGCTGTGCTCAGGGATGCAGAACTTGGCCTCGCCTCCATCATGGGTTTTGTTTTGATTTGGAGCCATACCAGGTGGTGCTGGGTTGAGGGTTGGTGGGGAAGGCAGGCAGCTGGGGAGATGGAACCCAGGCCCTGTGTATGCCAGGCATGCTCTCGGCCTGTTGGACCCTCTGTTGCTCTCTGTCCCCAGCCCTGAGCTTTTCCTTCTGACGTGCTAAGTGCCTGATGAGGGACACTGTGTGGATCCGCGGCACAGTTCTGGCCCTGCAAATATTCCGCTCCTCAGTCCCCCTTGCACTGTCAGATCTTCAATTAAGGCTTCCCCCAAGAGCCAGGCCTGGTACAGAATGACCTGGCATAATGAGATAAACCTTTCAGCACAGACTCAGACAATGAGGCCTGAACGTGAAGGAAAATGCATCGGGGGTGAGGGGGGGGGGTGGGGAACCTATTCACGGTAAGGGAAAGATGTTAAAAAATGACTGCCAAGGCTTCTCCCTTTAAAGAAAACCCTTCTTTCCTGCGCAGATGTAGGTGGGGGCGGGGAGCCACCCAAACTCCCAGTACTGCCGGTAGGGACGAGACGGTATTAGCACCCACATTGGTACAGTCTGCAGGTTCTTATGACCCTCAATTGAACACCCTAGGGCCCCTCAGATGCAATCCTCAGTGATTATTCAAAGGAGCTGAAAATGTGTGTGCAGACCAAAACCAACCCACAGATAATTTTAACAGCTTTATATAACACAGATAATAAGAATTATAACAGCTTGATTGATACTTGTCAACTTGGGAACAAGCAAGGTGTCCTTCAGCCCGTGAATAGAAGATAAATTGTGGTCCAGCCAGATAATGGTATAGTACTTGAGGCTAAAAAGAAATGAGCTCTCAAGCCATTAAAATCCTGAGAGAAACCGACCCACCCACACTAAATAAAGTGATTGAAAAAGGAATCTGAAAGGTAGGATAAATCAGAGCGAGGTAGATCAGCCTGGAATCTGCCCCGGCAGCCGCTTGCTTCCACAATCCAAAATCATTGCCATGCCTCCAGCCAGACTCCACCATCTTGGGATGGACCTCACCGAGATATAATCTGCTAAAAATTCAGGTATGCAGGTTTTGTGACTGAAATCTCCAGGCTTTCCTGGGGTTAGATGGGCTACCTCCCCCCACCTCCTTGTACTTCCGGAAGCCTCAGCAGTCACATCCTCACCCCAAAGCTGCCACCCAGTTAAAAAGCTACTCCAGCTTGATGAATCTTTTTATCTTTTATCGGTAACTTTTATCAGTAAAAATACGGAACACCCAGATAAAAATACTGTCCAGATAAAAATACTGAACACCCAGAACAAACACCATGATCTCTAAGTACGTGTATTGCAGACTATAGTACACAAAGGAGAGAGAGAAAGAAGAAAAGTGCCTGCCATAGAGGCAGGCTGGGAGAAAGAGGGTCTGGGGGGTGGTGAGAGGGAAATGGGGGACATTGATGGTGGGAAGAGTACACTGGTGGAGGGGTGAGTATTGGATCAATGCATGACTGAAACCCAATTATAGTTTTGTAATGGTCCATCTCACGGATATTCAATAAAAAAAATTTAAGTAATGTGGATTCATGTAGCCCAATGTACCCCAATGACGTCTGCTCGCTCCAGGAATAGAAAAGCCTCAAACCGTTCATTCAGGATCTTGACGAAGAAGTCTGACTATTTCGTAGGTGGGCGGCCACGCGGTCTTTTGACATCCCATGGAATCCAGTCGGTAACAGCTCTAGTCCAGCTGTTGTCTCTAAGTCACATTACATGTCCGGCCCATCTGATTTTTGATGCCTTGGCAAATGAGACGGAGTCCCTGATTCTTGATCATCGACAGAGGTCGGAACTGCAGTTTCCTTCTCACTTGAGTGAAACATGATACTCCAAGCTTAGCTCTTTTGATTCCTCTTTGGGAGACCCGAATAGCGTTCTCATCCTGTTTTTGTAGGGCCCAGATCTCTGAGGCATATGTTAGTGCAGGAAGAACAGTGGATAGGGTTGGTGGGTGCCATTGGGCTACACTAGCACGCGACAGGGACGAATGGAGATGTTACTGGCACCCGCTCAAGCAAATTGATGAACATCGGAATGACAAGTGATACAAGTGGAGTTCATGCCCGCTTAATCAGCAGCTGGCTGAATAAATAGCAGTGCTCCTACATTAAAGATAGAAGAAACCTGAAAGAGTTCCTGTAAGACTCCCAGTCTATGACGGTCTGGAAAAGCAGAACAACAGAGGCAGTAAAGATATATGATAGGGATTTACAGGGGATTGGAGGAGGGGCAGGAAAATATTCTGCATGCTACTATAATGGATACATGTACACTGTACATTTGCCCAGATCCACACAATGTACAGACAAAAGGAATGAACTGCAACCAAAGCAATGGACTCTAGGGGGCGATGCTATGCCAATGTCCATGTACCAATTGCAACAAAGGTACAAACCACAGGTGGTGAAGCTGTTGATAAAGGGGAAAGCAGTGCACATAGGTTTGGAGAAGGAATGAGGGGGGGGGCGTCTGAATTTAAAGCTACTCTAAAGTGTTAAAAACATTTATTAACTCAAAGTTAATGTTTGGTGTTATGAGAACGATGTCATCAGTGAAGCGCAGGTGGTGTAGTTGCCGACTATCTATCTTCACTCCCATTCCTTCCCATTCCAGTCGTCACATGATCTTCTCGAGGGTGGCACTGAAGAGTTTCGGTGAAATGGTATCACCCTGCCGAACCCCTCTCTCTACGTCAATGATCACTTCCTTGCAGAATCAGGGATGCTGTCTCATTTGCCAAGGCATCAAAAATCAGATGGGCCAGACATGTAATGCAATTCAGAGATGACCGCTGGACTAGAGCTGTTACCGACTGGATTCCATAGGATGTCAAAAGACCGAGTGGCCACCCACCTACGAAATAATCAGACGTTTTCATCAAAACCCTGAATGAACAATTTGAAATGAATGAATAAATGAAAGTCTCTTCCTGTTCCTGGAGTGAGCAGATTCCATTGGGCTACACTAGCACGCGACAGGGAGAAACGGAGACGTTAGTGGCACCCGCTCAAGCAAATTGAAGATCAAAGGGACGACAAGTGATACAAGTGATTAACTCAAAGGGCTAAGACTTAACAGAGACTAACAGTTCAATTTTGATTAAGCCTCTCTTCTAAAATACAATTTTACCCACCAAAGAGCTAAATCAGTGTTTTGATTTTGCTCCCCTAGTATTTTTCAACAGTAAAATTAATTATATCTTCTGCCCTTGAGACAGGAGAATGGTCAGTATAGATGTGGTACATAACAGACCTAGACGGGGAAGGAATCCGAAGACTTTGCTTCTCTTAGCAAAAATAAAAATCCCCTTTACAGTCCCAGAAAGTTTAACAGTGACAACACTCTGCCGTTCCTTTGGACAAACATTCATGTGCTTATATAAAGACCAGTGGCTGTTGTATCCCGTCCTCTCACATGTCAACATCAGCCACCTCCCTCCCCTTTCCATCTTTGGTCGCTCACAACTAGGGATCCCAGCACATCTCTGCCAACACCAGTTAATGAGTTACAGGTGCTGGACACAAAAAAGGGTGGAAGCAGTAAGACGTAAGACCAACAGAACCGGATGAAAGAACCAAGTGACCATAGAAGAACCCCAGCTTCCCTCTACACTCACATTACCACATGCACCCATGCTGTGACAGTTAAAATTTGCCACGGCAACTCCTGGAAGTGACCAAGCGTGGTTAGAATCTGGATGATTCCTTGAAATCACCATGCCTAAAACCTTCCTTTTTCTCTGAAATGACATTTGTGTGGGGCCAGAGAGAAGTATCGACACTTGGGCAACAAAAGAGGAAGAGGGGCTAGAATAGCTTGGGGTTGGGGTGTGGGGTGGGGGTGGGGGAGAGAGACAGAGACAGAGGAAGGAAGAGAGAGAGAGAGAGAAAGAGAGAGAGAGAGAGAGAGAGAGAGAGAGAGAGAGAGAGAGAGAGAGAGAGAGAGAGAACTCTGCAGGATTTGTGGGAAGTGGTAGAACTGGATTCAAACCCAAATTCAGGGTCTGGAGCCATAGTACAACAAGTAGAGCATTTGCCTGGCATGTGGCCAACCCGGGTTCAATCCCCAGCATCTTACATGGTCCTCTCAGCACTGCCAAGAGTAATTTCTGAGTACAGACCCTGAGCATTTCCAGGTGTACCTCGTAAAAGAGAGTGAAATCCCTTGCATATTCCTGCCCTTATTCATTTACCCCATTTCTACACACAGATAGCCTAGAAATGTCTGTAAAAATGGCACAGATTTCTTTAGAGCAGCATTTCTCAATTTTTTCCAAGCCTGGTCCCCTTCCATCCTTACTTCCTTCCTGGAGCCCCCATCCTACCAACTGCCCCCCCCAGTCTTGTGCTGTGGTTCTGTTTATACAATTTGTACCAGTAGACCCTTAGAATACCCTAGGGGTCCAGTTGGAACCTTATGATACCCTCGTTCATTGAGTCATAGAGTATAGACTCTTAATAAACTCGTCTTACTGAGAGAAAGTGTTGTTCTCTTTAGCTTTTGCCCAAATTCTGAATATTAAGTTTGGGGGGGGGTGTTTTAATAAAGTATTTTCTGTACTTGATTTCTCTAACTCCCTCTCATGTTTTATTTTTTTTTCTTCTAAGTTGAGAACCTGGAACCCTAGGGTAACTTTACCAACTTCAACCTTTATGGGCTTTTTCCTACAACACCAACTAGTGGTGTGTGTGTGGGGGGGGGGGTGTTATCGAGGGGCAGATATCAGGACATGGAGATGATGATGCGCACCTAAAGTGAGGCCAAAATATCTGCCACAGAGTGCTACTGGCTCCCACTCAACCATAAATCCTCGCTATTACACCAGGAGCCTGCTGGGGTTTTGCCTTCAAAGGGATCTGCCATATCTTAGACTATGGAACGCAGTTTGGGAACATGAAAGTACTGAATTTCCCCTCCAGCTGCCTATTAGTGGCATCTGTGAGTGAAATGAAAGACAGGCCTGTCGAAAGGAAGACAGGCAACACAACCAACAAGATGTGTGACTCATCAGAGTTCAGATATTTCCCGTTTGGGCCACGCTTCTGCTCTTTGGGATGATCTTTGCCTGGGTCTGGCAGACGGAACCTCAGGTCCAGGCAGACCTGAAAGCAGCCAGAGGCTTGGGCCGAGTCTGGCCCTCTGTGTCCAAAAGGACAGCCGTGCCACATCCAGCTTTGTGATGTCTCGTTTCAACTCAGCCACTCTGCTTCGTGAGACTTGACATTATTTATGCCTCAGAGAAGGAACGAGTGACTCATGAGCTGGGGGGATTTGCAGAGCTCCTCACAGCACCAGGCAGATGGCAAGTGGAGAGGAGACAAATGGGAGGAGGCTGGCAGGAGACCGAGGGCTGCTCTGGCCACTCCGGCACCCCTGCTCCCACACCGGGATCTCTGCCCGCTGTGAAACCCGCCAGACTCCATGGTGCCCACAGGGAGAAGGGGTTGTGGGTGAGTTGTGAGCATCCCCATGCTGACCTGCATCGGGGTTTTGGGTTTTTTCTTTTTGGGTCACACTGGTGATGCACAGGGGTTACTCCTGGCTCGTACTCAGGAATTACTCCTGGTGGTGCTCAGGGGACCCTATGGGATGCTGGGAATCGAACCCGGGTTGGCCGCATGCAAGGCAAATGCCCTACTCGTTGTACTATGGCTCCAGATCCTGAATTGGGTTTGAATACAGTTCTATCCCCTCCCACAAATCCTGCAGAGCACACTCTCTCTCGCTCTCTCTCCCTCCCTCCCTCCCCCCCTCCCTCCCTCTCTATCTGTCTCTCATGAGGCCATGAGTTAGACCCTAAGGATCACCCCACATGCCCTGTGTGATCCCAGCAGCTCTTCTGATAGTGATCCCCAGGACCACAAGAAACATGTGAAATCTTTAGGACACACAACCAATTACATGTGTGCAAGCATCACACCTAGAGTGTGAGACCCCCCGTGAGCACAACCCCCAAGCTCATGGCATCACTGCCAGGTGCGTGACCTTCAATCAAGGCAACAGGAGGGAAGCAAGGGAAGTGGGAAGAGAGAGGGACCGTGGGCCCTTGGGGGTAAAGGACCTGGATTACTCATTTGCTACCCTGTGCCTCACTATGTCCATTCATTAACCCCTGATTCGTATAAGCGAGATTACCTCCTGACCTCACAGAATTCACAATCAGGAGGGTGTTAAGTAAGTGACACCAGAGGCTGTAGCATGGCATAATGAGAGTCAAGGGACAACAGAGCTCAAATTCTGGTTCCGATCCTTCCCAACAAAATGATTCGAGGTAAATGACTGGAGTCTCCAGCACAGGACGGCTGGGGGAATGGAGTTGAAAGGTGCTGAAAGGCAGGAAGTGTGCCTGGCTCATAGTACACATGAATCGTGAATATTAAATGTATGCATACAGATATTATCAGTGATATTCACACATGTATGTTAAATTTTCTTTGCAGAGTGCAAGAGGGCACAGGGGATGGGAAAGGAAACCTGATTCCAGCCAGGCTGTCCAAAGGAGGTACATCCTGAGTCCCACCTTTAAGAAAGAGTGAAGGGGCTGCGGCAATGGGTGAGACGGGAAGTCCTACCTTGTGAGCATGAGGTCTTGAGTTCAATCCCCAGCACTACCTCACAGGCCTGAATGACCCCAGCAAGTTTGCAGATCGGGGGTCCCTGATGCCACAACATAATGTGTGACTTTCGAAGAACCCAAACCAAGAGTGTGCGAGCATTACAACTGAAGTGTGTGCACCCACTCCCGCATCAAAGAGCAACCAAAAAACAATGTGGGCGAGAGAGGGGAGCCATAGACATCGACATTTAAAAGGAGGGGGCTGAGAGATAGTCCAAGTGCTGGCATATACAACTAGCATGCTCCAGGCCCCGAGTTCTACGCTCAGCACGCCATGACCCCCCCAAGTAGCCAGGTGCAGTCCTAGAGTATTGCCTCTGGGCACCACACAGCACACAGTTAAGCATACATATATATATATATGACAGAGGAACCCAGGTGTGTGTAATTCCATCAACGGACAACATCCAGAGACTTAAGAGTGAGCTCCCAGAAGTGCGAGGACGCGAAGCCTACTTCTTGTAGCCTACTTCTCCCTCTGGGAGAAACTGGCAAGCTCCTGAGAGTTTCCTGCCCACATGGGACAGCCTTGCAAGCTTCCCATGGTGTATTCATATGCTAAATCCAGTAACAAGCTGGGTCTCATTCCCCTGACCCTGAAAGAGCCTCCAGTGCGACATCATTGGGAGGGCAGAGTCAAGAGAGACTTTTAAGATCTCAGGGAAAGGACGAATGGAGAGGTTACTGAGCCCGCTCGAGAAATCAACAATTAACAGGGATTTCGTGAATATCGTGAATATATATATATACATATATATATATACATACACACATATATACAAAGTTTTAAGTTTTAAAAAAAAGTTAAGAGTAAATAGCAATGGGTTGGAGCACATCTTTTGCATGCAGGAGCCCTGAGTTTGAGTGATCCCTGGTAGCACAGGAGTGATGCTCAAGCACCATGGGGCACACACACACACACACACACACACACACACACACACACACACACACACACACACACTGAATGTGTAAGAGATGTCCCGGCATCCTTCTCACCTTGTTTCCTTCCTGTCCCTCCCCAGTCTGTGCACCCCACCCCTCCCCGCCAGGAGAATGGGTTGGTCCCCTACTCTCATCCACATCCTCCCCTCCCTGTTTACCAGATTTTCACCTGTCAATCATGGGATTATCCTGAAGGGTCCCGGGGCAGCCATTGGTTCCCCTGATGAGAAACACTGTCAGACAGATCTACTGGGATCATGACCAGAACAAATGGATCTCAAGGACCTGAGGTGGCTGGTGGCTGAGCATAGAGTCAGGCCTCTAGGCTGACGCTTGGCTATTTGGGACCCCTGGCACTCAGCAAAGAGTGCAGACCCTGGCAAGCGCCACCACCGACTGTGTGAGCACCTCCCTGCATGTTTGAGATACAATGCACAAGGTGAACAAAACAGAAAACAGGAAGAGGAGACACCCCCCTCAACACACACACACACACACACACACACACACACATAAAATGATATGGAAGCAAATGCAGGACTAAGCACAGAGCAACCGGTGGTAAGGTGATAAGGGCCATAAATCTGAATATTTGTTGTTGTTTTGTGGTAACTGGCAATAAGCACCACCCTGCTGGACCCCCAGGCCATCACACATAAAAAGCAAGTCCTGGCCCCTGGGCCCCAGAGCCACACCCCGGGGATAAGGAGCATGAACGAGAACAGGGTGAACTCTGGGGGCGAGAGAAGATTCCCTGGGAGCCCCAGTTTGGGCTGGGGTGGTGGGTGTGGGAGGCGATATCAAGACAGCTGTTACCTGGAAAAGAGTCGGAGGGCAGAAGAGCGAGATAAAGGGAAAGAGAAAAAGTGAAAAGAACAGCAAAGCGGCTGCACCTTGCGACAGCCTTGGAAGCCAAGTGCACACACTCATCTCCTCGACGTCAGGATGGACAGGAGTTGGGGCCGCGGAGGCTGTGGCAGGCCCGCAGGCGGCAGAGGGAGGCTGGGGGAGCACCAAAGTGTGGGTCATCACCCTTCTCCGGGGCCAGGCCAGGGGGCACAGAGAGTGACACGATGAGGGGCTGCAGTCTGGAGGGGGTTGGGGGGCGGAGATGGCACGGGCTGGCAGGTGCGGGCGGGCAGAGAGCAGCTGGCCGGCCGGGCCGGACCCCAGCTCTGGGTCCCGCGGGGCCCAGCCGAGGTGGGGAGCCCCCCTCCGCCCGCACGCCGCAGCCCGGCGGTGCACGGCCCTGGGGTCGGGGCGGCGTCTCCCGCGCGGGGGGCCGTGGGTGTCGGGGCGCACTTGTTGCGTGACTCCGGCGGCGGGGGCGGGGAGGCCGAGGCGCGGGGCGGAGCCAGCGGAGGAGGGAGAAGCCGGAGAAGCTGCTGGAAGGCCAGGTGCCGGCCGGGCCGTGGGAGCGCGTCAGGCCCAGGTGAGCCGGGCCGCGGGGTGCTGCGCCCTGTCCTCCTCCCGGGGGCCGCGGGGACCAGGTCGCGGGCCGGCTGCGTGCTCCCCGGGGCCGCTCCGTGCAGCCTGGTGGTCCCCGCCTTCCAGCCTGGCCCGGAGTCGGGGGCGCGGCGGGGGCGGGGGTCGGGGGTGCAGGCGGGGGTGCAGGCGGCCTCTGGCTGGCTGGGGATGGCGCGGACTCCCGCGCCCGGGTCCGGGCTGCCCAGCCCAGCAGAGAGGGCCGTGACCCGCGGCGCTGCATTGCGGGCGCCCCCTCTTCCACCGAGCGACCCCCGTTGGCTGCATCTACTCCCCCCACCCCATTGCTGAAGAAGCAGCGGACTCCAGCTTGTTGGGAGGGGGCGGGGGGAAGGGCACGGGGTGGGGGGCGCTTAGCAGGTAAAGGCTCTCGAAGGCTCGTTTCCAGGCCCGCCTGCAGCTGGCTGGGCGCTGAGGACCCCTGGGGTCCCGAAGCCGGGGTCGTGGGGGTGCTGGGCACCGCGCAGCTTTGCTTCCTGACAGGGGACAGTGGCTTCTCCCTGAGAACCAGCTTCTTTAGCCTTAGATCCATCAAGACTTGGGGGAAGGAGGGTGTCCTGGGGAACGAGGGTCCCTGGGACCCCGCTGGCAGCTGCGCCTCCCAGTTCCTGCACACCCCGGGCGAGCTGGACGTGGATGGGTGGGGGGCAGGGCGCGGGGACACGGGGGGGGCGGGGGGGCGCTGTCTTTGCATCCTCAGTCTCAGCCTTCAGCCCCAAGCCTGGCCAAGGTCTCTGAAGGTGACCGCGGCGCACACGCCACTTCCCAGGGGACAACACTGAGGCCCACCACGATGCTCCTTGCCCCAAGCACGTGGTTGGCCAAACGTGGGGGCGCGCACGGTCTGATTCCAGCACTTTCCCTCCCCAGGATGATAGGCCTGTCTGAGCAGTGGCCTGGGGAGCAGTGGGGCCAGTGGGGGCCTGCAGACCTGGCTGGAGCCCAGCAGCAGTAGGGGTGGGGTGTGGCGGGGCCCCTGTCCACCTGGCCTCTGCCCCGCCAGGGCCCTTTGTCCGCCACGTGACACCAGTGACTCACCCCCTCCTTCGGGAACGCCCTCCTCCTTGTCAACTGGTCCTTCTCAGATATTTCCTGGATCTGATCCCTCCCCCTGCACGCCCCCCCACTTTCGTTTTTTGGTGAGGGAGGGGGTTTGGGCTATAACCAAAGGTGTTTAAGGCTGACTCCTGGCTCTGCACTAGGGGTTCAGTCCTGTGGTGCTGGGGTGACCCTACGAGGTGCTCAGGGAGGAACTGGGATCAGGCACATGCAAGGCAATCGCCCTACCTGCTGTACTCTCTCTCCAGCCCCTATAAGACTCCTTGAAGAAAATTTTTTTGAAGCTCCACTGGCTAGGGCACCTAGTTGCGTGCAGGAAGTCTGGGTCCCATTCCTGGCATCCTAGGATACCCTGAGCACTGCCGGAGCAACCTCCATCGCTGCCGGGTGTGACTCAAAAACAAACAGAATATTTATTCATATTCCTTGCTCTTTACCAGTTATCTCTGTGATGCAGTTCACCGAGTCATTCTCTCAAACTTATTCCTAATTCCTAATATCCTTATTCTGTATATGTCATTCCAAAATCCTTCACCGCTTGAATTTCTACTGGTGAATACCAATGTTTGCTCCCGCCACAAATCCAGTGTTTTCAAGGCCAGCTGTCATCTCTCTATCCTTCTCCCAGGCTTCATTTAGGTCTCTTCAATTTCTTGCCGAGGCTGTTAGAGAACTTTCCAGATAATCCTCTTGCCCCAGAGTTCAGTCATCCTCTAGAGATTCTCTGAAAGCTTCAAAGTCTGGTGTCTACAGTCCTGGTCAGACGAACGGCCCTTTCTCAGTCTCCTTCCTTAACACCCTGGTGTGTGCCAGGGGGCCCTCTTGCCTGGGGAGTAGCCATGGCTTTCACTCTTTCCCTAAGATTGGGTGTTGACTCATGAAAACCAAGAGGAAGGTCCCCATGTGCCACCACCACCGCAAGCAAGTATAATTGATTTATTTTTTAATTGAATCACCGCAAGATACAGTTATAAAACTTTCATGATTAATTTTTAATTATACAGTGATCAAACACCCATCCCTCCACCAATGTAAATTTTCCACCATCAGTGTCCCCAGTATCCCCCCTCATTCCACCTTTCCCCCTGCCTCTATGACAATTTCCCTCTTACTCTCTCTCTACTTTAGAGGCCATCATGTTTGGTCCTTTGTCTGCTTTCAGCACACATCTCCCATCCCGAGCGATCCCTCCAACCATCATTGACTTAGTGATCCCTTCTCTATCCCAGCTGCCTTCTCCACCGGTTCATGAAGCAGGCTGCCAACCATGGAGCAGTATTCCTGGCCTTTGTCTGTACTGTCCAGTACTGTCCATAGGTGTTAGTCTCCTATTATGTTACATTATATTCCATAAATGAGTACCGTTATTCTATGTTTGTCCCTCTCTTTCTGACTCATTTCACTTAGCATGATACTCTCCATGGCCATCCACTTATAAGCAAATTTAATGACTCATCTTTCCTAACAGCTGCATAGTACTCCATTGTGTAGATGTACCAGTTGTCCGTTAAGGTACTAGGGTTGTTTCCAGATTCTGGCCATTGTGAACAGCGCTGCAATGAACATACAGGTGCAGATATCATTTCTACTGTGCTTTTTTGCACCCCCCATATATTCCCAGAAATGGTATTGCTATATCATATGGAAGCTCAATTTCTAGCTTTTTAAGGAATGCCCATGTTGTTTTCCAGAAAGGCTGGACCAGTCATCTTCCCACCAACAATGAAGGAGAGTCCCTTTCTCCCCACATTCATGCCAGCACTAGCTGTTCTTGTTCTTTTTGATGTGTGCCAGTCTCTGTGGTGTGAGATGATATCTCAGTGTTGTTTTGATTTGCATCTCCCTAATGATTAGTGATGTAGAGCATTTTTTCATGTGCCTTTTGGCCATTTGGATTTCTTTTTTGAGGAAGCTTCTGTTCATTTCTTCTCCCCATTTTTGATGGTGTTCGAGGCTTTTTTCTTGTACAATTCTGTTAGTGTTTTGTATATCCTGGCTCTTAATCCCTTATCTGATGGTTATTGGGTAAATATTTTTTTCTATTCTGTAGGTTCTCTCTGTATTTTGGTCACTGTTTCTTTTTTTTAATTTTTAAGTTTTATTTTCATAACATTGTTCACAATAATTGATTATATTCAATATTTCAACACCAATCTCATCACCATTATACCTTCCCACCCCCATTACTTTGAAGTTTCCCACCACCACTCAAGCCTGCCCCACAGGCAGATACAAGATAATTTATTTTGTGTTGCTTGTTATGAATTATATAAGATGTTGTAAGGGTACATCTTTTGTGATTCAACAAAAAAGCAAATATATGTATATATAAATGTACATATATATGTGTATGTGTGTGTATAAATATAGATAGATAGATAGATAGATAGATAGATAGATAGATAGATAGATAGATATTGCATGTCCACAAAAGTGACCATGTGCTCCTGGGATTCTAAAAATTAAAATAATCGGGGTGCAGAGCCATCTCTGCAGCGAGCTGTTCTGCTCAGAGATTCATTTGTGAGTCTCTGGATCATGGCAGTTAATGCGCTTAAATGGCACCTGGAGGCAGCTTGTGGGTGTGACTGCCAGGACCCCGGAAGGGTGGGAGATGGGAAGGGACAGCCCAGTCCCAACCCCTTGAGTTGCAGTCACTGGTCCCGCATACCTGGGGTTTTCATCGTATTTTTTCCTCTTGTGTGGGGGACCTAGAATGACCCTGTGACAATTGGCCATGAGGGTGATTGGCTTCTGAAGGCTTGGGGCTGCCAGGGTTCATCTGGTGCAGGCAGAGAGAGAGGATGCCTGCCCCCATTTGAGGTGCCCCGGGGAAATCAGCCTGGCGCATGGTCTGAAGCCATCCCTGCAGCGAGCTGCTCGGGTCCGAGATTCATTTGTATGTGTCTGAATCATGGTCGTTTATGCGCTTAAATGGCACCACTGTTTCTTTTGAAGTGCAGCGCTTCTTAGTTTAATGTAGACCCATTTGTTTATGTTTGTTTCCACTTGCTTGGTCAGTGATGTTTCATCCTTGAACATGCTTTTGGCTCCACTGTCATGGAGGGTTCTGCCTACATTTTCTTTCAGGTACCTTATGGATTCAGGTCTGATATTGAGGTCTTTAACCCACTTTAATCTGACTTTTGTGCCTGGCATTAGAAGAGGTCTGAGTTCATTTTTTTTGCAGGTTGCTGTCCAATTTTCCAGCACCACTTGTTGGAGAGGCTTTCCTTGTTCCACTTCACATTTCTTGCTCCTTTATCAAAGATTAAGTGATCTATATTTGAGAGTCAGTGTCAAAATATTCAACTCTGTTCCATTGGTCTGCAAGTCTGTTTCTAGTCCGATATCATGCTATTTTAATTACTACTGCTCTGTAGTACAGTTTGAAGTTGGGGAAGATGATGCCACCCAGCTTCTTTTCTCCAAGGATTGCTTTAGCTATTCGTGGGGTTTATTGTTCCATATGAATTTCAGGACTGTTTTATCTATTTCTTTGGAGAATACCAATAGACATCTTTACAGGGACTGCATTAAATCTTTATAATGCTTTAGGGAGTATTGCCATTTTGACAATGTTAATCCTCCTGATCCATGAGCAGGGGATGTGTCTCCATTTCCTAGTGTCCTCTTTTATTTCTTGAAGTAGTGTTTTGTAATTTTCTTTGTATAGGTCCTTCTTAGTTAAATGGATTCTGAGGTACTTGATTTTTGAGGCACTATTGTGAACAGGATTTTTTTTTTAATATCTCTTCTCTTTCATTATTTGTATATAGGAAAGCCATGGACTTTGGGGTATTGATTTTGTAGTCTGTCACTTTATTATATAAACCTATTGTTTCTAGGAGCTTCTTTGACGAGTCTTTAGAATTTTCTTAGTATCATGTCATCCATAAATAGTGATAGCTTGACCTTTTCCTTTTCTATCTCGATGCCCTTGATATCTTTTTCTTGCCTAACTGCTATGGAAAGAATTTCCAGTATTATACTGAATAGGAACGATAGAGTGGGCACCCTTGTCTTGTCCCTGATCTTAGAGGGAAGGCTTTTTGTTTCTCCCCATTGAGAATAATACTTGCTGTGGGCTTGTGGTATATGGCTTTGACTAAACTGAGAAAAGCTCCTTCAGTTCCCATTTTGTTGAGAGTTTTTATCATGAATGGATGCTGGACCTTATCAAATGCTTTCTCTGCATCTATTGATATGATTATATGGTTTTTATCTTTTATTTTATTGATATGTTTTATTAGGCTGATTGACTTGTGAGTGTTAAACCATCCTTGTATCCCTGGGATGAAACCTACTTGGTCTTGGTGTATGATCGATCCTGATGAGTTGTTGGATTCTGTTTGCTAGGATTTTGTTGAGGATCTTTGCATCTGTATTCACCAGGGATATCGTTCTGTAATTCTTTGTGGTATCTCTCTCTGCTTTTGGTATCAGGGTGCTATTTGCTTCATAGAAACTGAGGATTGGGAGTAAGTCCTCTTTAATGATTTGGAAGAATTGGGGCTGGAGCAATAGTACAGCAGGTAGGGCGTTTGCCTTGCACACAGCCGACCCAGGTTCGATCCCCAGCATCCCATATGGTCCTCTGAGCACTGCCAAGGGTGATTCCTGAGTGCAGAGCCAGGAGTAACCCCTGTGCATTGCCAGGTGTGACCCCTCCCCCCCAAAAAAAAAGATTTGGAAGAATTTACTAGTGAATCTCTCTGGGCCAGGAAGCAAGTATATTTTAAATTCGGGGTCTATTCCTGTAGTGGGGATTTTGTCTCATCCTTGTATCCCCTCTTTTGATCCATAATAGTACATATTTGTATAGTAAATGATATTGTGATCATTTTAGACATTTTAGAGAGAAGGATCCTATTTTGTAAAGCAACTGCACATTGGGACACTTTAGTCTACTATAAATCTGATCTGGCACGATCAGTGAGTTCACTTATGCATTGGTGGGAGGGCAGTTGAAAGTGCATTTGAGGTGGTTGCAGATGAAGACTCCTGGCAAAATTCAAGTGAGTTTCTAGCTACACCTGGTAATGCCGCAGGCTTACTGCTGGCCCTGGGCTCAGGAGTCACTCCTGGCGGGACTCAGGGGACCATATGCAAGTGCTATATGTTGAATCGGAAGTCAGCCACATGCAAGGCAAGCGCCTTACCCCTTGGTACATCCTTCTGTGCCACGAGGGATGTCCATAAGGTTGACAGAAACGTTCTGGGGCACAGTGGTCACTCTCATCTGCTTTCCTTAGACTCCAGAGCTGGGAGAAAGCAGCGGACACTCAAGTGGAAGAGAAGTCGGCGTCACCATGGCTTCCGTGTCTACTCATGAAAGCCAAGAGAAAGGTCCCCATGTGCCACCACCACCACCAAGCAAGCAGGTATATTTTAAATTGGGGGTCTGCTCTCTAAAGGGGAGCATGGGACAGGGTCTTAAACCTCATCCTTGTCACCTGACTCTTCTCAGCCTGCCACTTTGTGGGACAGGTTCAGGGAAGCTGTCTGGGGTTGCCTGGAAAGGGAGAACTACATCTAATTTGCAAAGGAAAATTTAGCCTATGTCTTTTTCCTTCCTCGGCCCTGTTGAGATTGTAGCTTTACTGACTCCCACAGTGTAGTGACTTAGCAAAGAGTTGAAACTGTTTCCTTTAGCAGAGCAAAATCCCTAATTAACTAGAGCAGAATGAGACACTTTGTTTGCCTCATTTACACCTTTGCTTCCAAGGTGTTCCTGCTCAGGAGAATGGTGCCCTTAATGACTGAATTAACCCATTAGTTTGAGGAGCCAGCATGGGGTACAGCTTTGAGACCTGCTAAAAATGAATATTGCATAAATGAGGAAAAGATAAAATATTGGGATGAACTTCATGGGTCAGACTTTCAAGCCAAAAATTGTTTCTGGAAAAAGTGACGTTTAAGAAGCGAAGTTTAGGGGACCAGAGCAATAGTATAGCAGGTAAGAAACTTGCCTTTCAAGCACCCAGTGAGATCCAGGTTCGATCCCCGGCATTCCACATGGTCCCCTGAGCCCTCCAGGAGTGCAAAGCTAGGAGTAAGCCCAGAGTACTTCCAGGTGTGACCCTAAAAAATAAACAAAAAGGAGGAGGAGGAGGAGGAGGAGGAGGAGGAGGAGGAAGAGGAGGAGGAGGAGGAGGAGGAGGAGGAGGAAGAGGAGGAGGAGGAGGAGGCGGCAGCATTTAGGAGAGGCAAAGTGTTAAATTATATCAAATATCAAGTACAGGGGAGAATTTGGACACTCAAGTGAAATTGAATGCCATGAAACATTGATATGTGCACAGAAAGGAACAGTGACACTCCCCTTGGGAGATGCAGAAACTGTCATTTGACGGTGAGACTCTCAGTGGGTGTGAAAGCTCCGTTCCCTGACGCTTGACTTGGAGGGGATGCGGGGAGATATTCCTCCTCCTGTGTACACCCGTAACCACAGCTGGAAGCAAGAAAGGACATTTAAACTTGGCAGAGGGAGCAGAGCTTGCCGAGGAAGTGGAGAGGAAGCAGCTCCTCTCTGGCGTGACTCACCGGGGCCCACCAGCTCCTTGCGCTGTGTTTCAGAGGGAAGGAGGGAGACGCCACTGGTACTGCTTGTTGAGCTTTGAGACTGCAGGGAGGCACCCGGTGCTTCTTCTGCTTTGTCTTCCTCCATGCTTATGGCCTGGTGTCTGGCCCTGGGAAAGCACTCCAGGATGATGAGCGCCACCCATACTGATCGAAACTGGAAAGAGTCTAAGCAAGTCTAAGTAAAACACTCAGCGTCAACTTTAACTGCCAAAGAAGTACACCATAGCGAGAAAAACACTCCGACTCCAAGGGATGAATGGCAGGCCTGCACTTCCAGAGTAGGCACAAGTCAGGCCATGCCAGCTTGACTTTTGTAGTAAGGAGCACTTTACCAAAATGTGCTTTTGAAAAAACAGTGGTGGCTACAGAGATAGAGCAAGCGTCAAGACACATGCCTGGCATTCGACCAGCACCACTTTATTCCCAGAACCACATGTTCCCCCGAGCACTCCCGGTGTGACCACAGAAGCCCCAGATAATTCTTTTTTTTTTTTATTTTTTTTTTGGGTCACACCCAGAGATGCACAGGGGTTACTCCTGGCTCTGCACTCAGGAATCACCCCTATCAGTGCTCAGGGGACCATATAGGATGCTGGGAATCGAACCCGGGTCGGCCGTGTGCAAGGCAAACGCCCTAACTGCTGTGCTATTGCTCCAGCCCCCAAACCCCAGATAATTCTTGGTACTGTAGATTCCGAGCATCCTTGAGCTGCCAGCCTTGTTGGCTGAGAATCATAGGAAGGGGCTAAGAGCTCCGAGCACTACTTGGGAATCCTCCCTGCAGGTAATAATAATAAGCATGTGAACCACCCACTGTAAGTACAGAGTGTGGGGGTGCACATTCAGTGGCCTAGAATTCAGACCACTTCCCCGGCCTCTCCAGCAGAGGAACAAGGAGATGGGGATCACAGACTGATGGTCAAAATGACCCATTTAATGCAGAGCTGTTAGCATACTTGTAGCACATCTGAGGGGGTTCGAGGTATAGGACTGTACATAGGTGTGATGGATCATTTACTGCATTAAGGCATTTCTGCAGAGGCAATTCTCTTGGGGAGATTGACTCAGGAGACACTTTGTCTTTCAGGGACATCTATATTGCTTTTCTCTTTCCCTTTAGTTGTACATATTAAACAAGTTTACTTATTAATCCCTCTCGGAGAGCCCAGCAAGCTACCGAGAGTATCAAGCCCACGCAGCAGAGCCTGGCAAGCTACCCGTGAGTATTGGATATGCCAAAAACAGTAACAATAAGTCTCTCGATGAGAGGCGTTACTGGTGCCCGCTTGAACAAATCAATGAGCAATGGGATGACAATAACAGTGACTTATTAATATTTTCAGTTATTTGTATAAACATGGTAAGAGATATATAGATTCCAAAACTTAGTTCTTTGGGCTCCAAGGGCAATTCTATTGGGCTTTACCATAAATTCCAGACTAGGTCCTCAGGCTAGTTTAGCTCTTCCTTCCCCATGGGGGTCCTGTCTTTTAAGTCATAATGGTTTGCATCAAAACTGTGCTTTGGCTTTCAAGATTGTCTCATTTTGATGCCTTAGTAGCTTTGTCATTTGTCCTCTGTCTATCCAGGTCCTGTGGTGGGACCCCACCCCCCATTTTGGATTGTTAGGAATTACAGCAACCAAAGCCTGAGTCGAGTCATTATGACAGATGCCCGGGAGTAGATATATTTCAGTCAATCAATTCCCAAATATTAGGAGCATAGCATTAACAGTCTTTTTGTGCTTAAGCAAGGAACAGTGTTCTATAGTAAAATATGAAAAGGCTATAGAGAAATAGAAAACCAAGTAATTCACTACAAATACAAAGTCCAGAATTACAGGAAGGTTTGACTTATAAGTAACCAAGACTGACTTAGAGGATTGTGATAATGAGAGATTAAGCACAAAGGAAAGGTTAAAGATAAACTTGGGGGATTGGAGTTGCTTATAAGAGCACTGTAAGTTTCTCTGGGAGAAGGTTGGCGAAGGGGGGTGGCAGGAGGGAAACTAGGGACATTGGCATTGATGATGGTGGGTAATGTGCAGTGGTAGAGGGATAGGGATTGGAACATTTTATGACTGAAACCCAATCATGAACAATTTTGTAACTGTATATCTCATGTTGATTCAGTTAAAAAAAGAGAACTCTCACAGGGTCTGGAGTGATAGTACAGTGGGTAGGGCATTTACCTTGCACAAGGCTGACCTGGGTTCGATCCCCAGCATTCCATAAGGTCCTCCAAGCAATGCCAGGAGTAATTCCTGAGTACAGAGCCAGGAGTAACTCCTGAGCATCTCCAGGTGTGACCCCAAAAGTCAAGAAAGACAGGAAAAAAGGGAGAAAGAAACAGAGAAAGAAAGGAGAAAGGAGGGAGGGAGGGAGGGAGGAAGGAAGGAAGGAAGGAAGGAAGGAAGGAAGGAAGGAAGGAAGGAAGGAAGGAAGGAAGGAAGGAAGGAAGGAAGGAAGGAAGGAAGGAAGGAAGGAAGGAAGGAAGGAGCGCTCACAACTCAACACCAAAAAAGAATAACCCAGTGGAAAAAAATGAATAAAAGACTTGTGTTTGTCTCTGTAGAAGATGTGTAAATGGACAAAAAGTAAATGTCACGTGTCATTAGAGTTATGTAAATCACAACCAGAAGTTAATGCCATTCCACACCCCAGCATAATCATAATAAAATACAAAAACAGATGGAAAATGACAGATGTTGGTAAGAATAAAAACCCTCATATGTTATTGGTAAAAGGTCATATATTTTTTTTTTTTTTTTTTTTTTTTTTTTTTTTTTTTGCTTTTTGGGTCACACCTGGCGATGCACAGGGGTTACTCCTGGCTCTGCACTCAGGAATCACCCCTGGCCGTGCTCAGGGGACCATATGGGATGCTGGGAATCGAACCCGGGTCGGCCGCGTGCAAGGCAAACGCCCTACCCGCTGTGCTATCTCTCCAGCCCCCAAGGTCATATATTTTTGATACTATTTATGTAAAATGTCCAGGCGAAAGAGAGTCATGGTGCAGAAGCAGATTACTGGTTGGAGAGGGGCTCGAGGGAGGAGAAAATGAAGGACTCCTACTGGACATGCACTATCCTTTGGAGGTGATTTTTTAAAAGTCTGGAGCCAGTTAGTGGTGGTGGCTGTCGAACACTGTGAAAGGTTTTAATGCCATTGTATGTATCACTGTATCACTGTCATCACGTTGCTCATCAGTTTGCTTGAGCAGGCACCAGTAACGTCTCCATTGTGAGACTTGTTGTTACTGTTTTTGGCATATCGAATATGCCACGGGTAGCTTGCCAGGCTCTGCCGTGTGGGCAAGATACTCTTGGTAGCTTGCTGGGCTCTCCGAGAGGGACGGAAGAATCGAACCCAGGTTGGCCGAGTGCAAGGCAAATGCCCTACCTGTTGTGCTGTCGCTCCAGCTTACCATTGTATGTATGCTCTAAAATGGTGAATAGTTTGTGTTTTGCATCAATAAAAAAATCACTGACCCAATATTTAATAAAAGATTACATCCTAAGTCCAGTAACAAGGTTGCCTACACACCAGCAAGGGTGGCGTAGGCAAATAATATAGAAATACAGAGCATTCAATGCATTTAACACATAACACCATAATTGTCAGAGAAACACACAGAAGACTGAAATGTAGCTTTTTACCTGTGAAACTATTGGATATAGAAGATTGAATAATTCATTTTTCAGAAAACAGAAAACTTCAGTGTTACTAAATTCTTTCATTAGTCCCACTGTCTTGGAATCCAGCCTAACTAGCCCTTAGTTAGAGTTCTGGGGATCTCAAGGAACATTCAGGAGCCAGCAGTGAGAACAAACACTGGTACAGCCTCTCGGGCGAGTTATTCAGTAAGACGGTCAAATTGGGAATACACATGCCTGATTTTTCACTTCTAGGCATACAGCTGAAAAATATTCTCATAAGGGCTTGGTTTTGTGCTCAGGGGCACAAAGCTTGTGTCTTGCATGTGTGAGGCCCTGTTTTGATCCTTGGTACCACAAAAAATGGAGGGAGCAGAAATATACAATAGCAGGTAAGGTGCTCAGTACCCAGCACCCTGAGCCCTGCCAGGAGTGATCCTTGAGCACTGAGCCAGGAGTAAGCCCTGAGTACCACCTGATGTGGCCAAATAACAAACAAAGACAGAAATAAATTTTACATGAACCTACAAGGAAATACATGGTAGTGGAGGCCGGTGGCTTCCTGGAGAATGATGCTCAATTAGAAGCAGTGGACAGAAGGGAATAGCAACCAGGATAGGCCTGGAACTAGAGAACTGAGCTGATTTTTTTGTTGCGTTTTGGTTGGGTTTTGGGGCCACACCCAGCTGTGCTCAGACATCATTCCTGGCTGTACTTGGGGGATCCTATGCTGCATGGGGGGGTCAAACCCAGGTCAGCCCTGTGCGGGGCAAGAACCTTACCCACTGTACCATCTCTCCAACCTCTGAGCTGAACTTTAAAAAATAAATACATAAAACTGTACCGTTTACATTGGAAAATATGTGCATTCAAATGATGATATTTTCCTAAAATGCATACAATGCAAAAGTGCCTCATTAGACAATGATGGGGATAGGCAGATGTGGAGCGCCAGCTGCAGGAGCTAAAAGGTATGCTTTGCATGCAGCGTCCCTGGCTCAAACCTGGCACTGCATGGTTCCCTGAGCGCTACTAGGCATGACCCCACCCCCTCACCACCACCACCACCATTATGCCAGAAACTTCCCCTGAGCTCCTCGGGCTTTAAAACAAACAAAAGAATTGGGAGATGTAGGTATGGGTGAGTAAATAATATCTATCTCCAAAGCTTGTTGCATGATCATAAAAGATGGAAATTACTCCATATTGTAACAAACTGACATGTTACAAGTACTGTACAACTAGGGCCAGTAAGATGGCTCAGCGAGCTAGAGTATTTGCTTTGCATGCTGGACCCTCAGGCTTGATCTCTGGACTCTGAGGAAGGAATAACCCTGAACACTGCATGGTGTGGCCCATAAATAATTACAGAAATAAATAAATAAATAAAACTGTTGATCGCCAAGATGTCAATAATCACACCAGAAATTAAAGGCAGACTGGTTAATAGTGAGTAAAATCAGGGGGAGGGGGGGAAAGCACACTTAGATACAAACTATATGGAAAAATAGAAAAGCAACCTGCGGATGAGTGTGTAGTCCTAAAATGCATTACTAAAGTAAATCCGGATCTGTAAGGGTCTAACGTGCAACCTAGCATCTGGGAGGCTTAAGCATTGTGCCATTCGCATCTAATTAGAAGGGTGGGATGGAGGGGTGGCCGGAGGGAGACTAGGAGCATTGGTGGTGGAGAATGGGCACTGGTGGAAAGATGGGTACTCGATCATTGTATGACTGAAACATAATCATGAAAGTTTGTAAGTCTGTAACTGTATCTCATGGTGATTCATTAAATTTTTAAGGGGCTGCAGCAATAGCACAGCGGGTAGGGCATTTGCCTTGCACATGGCCGACCCGGATTTGATTCCCAGCATCCCATATGGTCCCCTGAGCACCGCCAGGAGTAATTCCTGAGTGCATGAGCCAGGAGTAATCCCTGTGCATTGCTGGGTGTGACCCAAAAAGTAAAAAATAAAATAAAATGAAATAAAATAAAATAAAGTGAAAGGGAGACCACGTGATCTAAGACTGGGGATGGGAGGGGCAGCTCACTTTGTAGGACAGAGAAGCCCGAGAGCAGAGGCACCGGGACACAAGACGACATCCCAGCGGTTCATTTTGCCCAGATGCCTGTTCCTGCTCTTCTGGAGCACGTTGCTGAAAGTGCCCCTTGCGCGGGGCGGGGCAGTAGGAGGCAAATGCCTGCTTCCCTGATGGTTCTGCTCCGCCCGGCTCACCTCTCCCTGTCCTTACAGAGCCTGCTGTTCTGCCCGAAGTCCAAACTACACATCCACAGAGCAGAGATTTTAAAGATAGTCCGCGAGTGCCAAGAGGAGAGTTTCTGGAAGCGAGGTAAGCGGCTCCTTGTCATCACTGCTGACCAAGCCCACTTTGCTGCGGGAAGAGCAGATCAGAATAGGGCTGGTGCTTTATTTCTGAGCACGGGTGCTCCGTAATTTCCCATAGAACTGAGTATCTGTATAGAGTCACATGGAGTGCTGGGGGTCAGACTCAGGACCCCGGACATGCAGGCCATGAACCCTGACCCTGGGGCTTTCTCTGCAGCCCTATCTAAAATTTCTTGCCAGTGGGCCATGGAGTGGCCAGGGAGATAGCACAGCGGGCAGGGCACTTCCCTTGCCTTCAGCCAGCCCTGTTCAAATCCCCAGCAACACACATGGACCCTGATTACAGAGCCAGAAATAATTCCTGAGAACCTAGGTGAGTGGCCGTGAACAAAACAAACAGACAAGTGGGATAGGATATAGCTTCTAGGCGCCTGTGCACGTGCCTGGCATGCAAAGGCCTTGGGTTTAATTCTCAGTACTGCAATGGTCCTCTGGGCATGGGGAGTGGGTCCTGGGCCCCCAGAGCACACTTAGGGACCTGCTCTCCCTGTATTTCCTTGAAAAGTAGCCATCTAATAAAATAGCAGAAATGATGTCCAAGTGGCTGCTGTACCCAGAGCCGAACCCACATCTCCCACCTCGATCACAGCCTGTTAAGTCTCTGGGACGGATGCAGGGTGGCGGCAGTTACAGCCTCTGTTCTTCCCTTTACTCTGAACTGCCCAGGGTAAGACAAGGATAGAGATTACCACTGTGAGCTGAAGTCTCTTCTAATTTAAAAAAACAAAAAATCATAGGGGCATAGTCCAGGGGTTAAGGAACTTGTCTTGCATATGGCTTATGCTGATTCCAGCCAGGGCACCATTTACAGTACCTCAGAGAGTACCGGGAGTGACCCCTATACACACAGCTAGAAGTAAGCCCTGAGCACCACCGGTGTGGCTTAGAATTCTCCCTCAGTAAAACTAAAAGCAAATCATTATTTGTCATGGGAAAATGTTTTAAGAGAGCCATTGGCTTTTATCCCAACATGTTGCAATATTACTAATGGAGGGACCATTTATTCCTTGAAATACATTGATTTCTCAGTTCTTCCAAATTCAGTAGAATTCCCTTGGAAACAATCGCAGATTAATATTTACTATGCACAGCTCTGCTTCTAAATCCATGCCCATTAACAAATATATTCTGTGTATCTGATTATTATATCTATGACGATTACAGACTGTTTCGTATCTTTTCAACTAATCTATAAGTAGACTATAGTACTGTCCTCCCGTTGTTCATCAATTTGCTCCAGCGGTCACCAGTAACATCTCCATTGTGAAACTTGTTACTGTTTTTGGCATATCGAATATGCCACGGGTAGTTTGCCAGGCTCTGCCATGCAGGCGGGATACACTCAGTAGCTTGCCGGGCTCTCTGAGAGGGATGGAGGAATCAAACCTGGGTCAGCCACGTGCAAGGCAAATGCCCTACCCGCTGTGCTATAGCTCCAGCCCAACCTATAAGTAAGTGATTTAATGCCCTCAGAAGTCACCCTTTCAGGATGAACATCTGCTAGCGAAGAGTGGAAAAACTGGTTATTATTTGATTTGTCCTGGTTGCTAGGTTAAGCTCTATGTTTATCACTGCTCTCTGTTTTAGAGAACATCTTTAGTCCATGCTGACAGAGCTAGAAACTGCCTTTGCCTGTTCTGACAAATCACAGCGCTCACTCATATGCTAAGTAGAAAGAAAGCAAGCAGAGGGGAAAAGAGAAATAAAGAAAGGGATTAGACATGTCACAGCAGAAACAAGACTGAAGCCCAGTCAATAGCACTATGATTTGTGGTACTGGGGATGTTGGGACAGTGATGGAGGTACCCTGGTATTCTGTGACAGGAACAATGGGCAGTACTGCAAGTACAAAAAAAAAAAAAAAGGTGGAGACTCTGGGACACCTCAGTGGTGATGAAGGTGCAGTATCTTTGTACTTTAAATGCCATAAAGGTTAACACTGATCTAACCATATTACCTAAACTATAATAAAAATTTTAAATTTTTAAGTCACACAAACCAGGCTGGGGATGTGAACTAACTTAGCAGATGCACATGTGTGAGGTCTGATTTCAACTCTGACATGGCAATAAATTAAAGCATTGCCAAAATATAAAACGTAACTTCTAAAACAAGGTAAATGAATTTTTAAGAATACATAGCTAGGGGCTGGAGTGATAGCACAGCGGGTAAGCGCGTTTGCCTTGCATGTGGCTGACCCAGGTTCAATTCCCAGCATCCCATACGGTCCCTGGAGCACCACCAGGAGTAATTCCTGAGTACAGAGCCAGGAGTAACCCCTTTGCATTGCCGGGTGTGACGCAAAAAAAAAAAAAAAAAGAAAAGAAAACACAGCTAAATATTACCTATATCTAACATGGATATAGTAATCTTATAGTAATCTGAAAATAGGTTAGACAGGTTCAAATTGTGGAGCCAAACAGAATAGACAAAGCATGGGGTTATCCAAGATAAGTCATGTAGGAGTTTATTGTATTCTTTGTTTGGGGCTGCACTCAGAGGTACTCAGGGCTTCCTCCTAGGTCTACACTCAGGACTCACTCCTGACAGGGCTCAAAGGACCATATGAGGTGCTGGGTATCAAACCTGGGTTAGCTGTGTCTGAGGCAAACACTCTGTTCACTGTACTATCTATCCAGCCCGATATATATATATTTTTAAACTTCTTTACAGATTGAACATTTCAACCTGTAGCAGCCCACAATTAGACACAGGTTTCACTCTGTGGTTTCCATTATCCAAGGCCAATGGCAGCTAAAAAATGTGACACAGACAACCATACACTTCGAGAGGAAGAGAAGGAGAGAGAGAGCTGACGTTCACAGCCTTTACACACACACTCAGAAGATCCGTGGGGGGTTCAGAACAGAGTCCACAGCGAGCATTTAGTGAACTGCCAGAGACTCCCCAGGGGGTCCAGGCTTTATCAGATTAACTTGCGCATCTAGCTCATGGGTGCCCGAGGCAGACCCAACACCATTTCCCTCCTACACTTAATCAGCTTTTGTTGAACAGGGGGATAAAAACTCGTAGGCAAAGCAGATGAAAACTTATTCTTCCTAACTTCCAGGTGAGTTGCCAAATTTCAAAACAATCACCATTAAAGGGAATTTCTGTTTTCCAGCTCTGCCTCTTTCTCTTGTGAGCATGCTTGTCACCCAAGGATTAGTCCACCAAGGTAAGAGTCGGCCTTTGCTAACAGCATGAGACAGTCTGGTTCTCGGTTCCTAGAGTCTATTTGGCTTCTAGAGACCACCCACCCTCCACTCCTCCCAGTCCATGAAGCAGCAGCTTTGAGACCAGTTTTTCTCCTGCTGCTCCCTTTGTCTCTGGCTCTGTCCTGCATCAATGGTTACTGCAACTACATTGAACTCAGGTACCCCAGAACCACCTCCTAAAAGTCTTCTGAATCGCAGCCTTTCTCTCTCTCACTCTGCCTTAACCTTCCTAACACATCACACATTCAGTTTCCAATAACTCAGTGCAGACATCTCTATGAGGTCCTTATTCTGCCTATCACAGATGGTAACGTTCTCATTTAAAAACTGTGATGGGTGACATATTGTGTAACTACATTGAGATATTTAAATTGATGAGGAGGTGATGACCAGCTGCTTCGGATTCAGTTGTTCGCTCCATCTTGGCCTTGATGTCTTTGAATCAGTCTTGAAATGTCTGTCTCATGTTTATATATATATATGTGTGTGTGTGTGTGTGTGTGTGTGTGTGTGTGTGTGTGTGTGTGTGAGAGATGAACAACAGGATGACAGTGATGATGATATATATGAGTCAGTCCTTGCCACTTGCCAAAAATAGTTGACAAGGAAATCAACCAAGGATTGAGTGATGGATCTTTTGAGATCATCTCTTTGGTTGAGAATCTGTGTATAACTCATAAGAAAATGGGAAACCATGCTGTTTGCTGCCACGGGGAAGGACCTGGAACAGAGAGAGTCAGAGGGAGAAGCAGCTCCTGAAGCATCTCCCCTAGGTCATATAAAGAAACAGTGAGGGAGTAATAAATGACTATTGATGCGTAGACTCTGACAGTCTGCCTTTAGAATTGAGTCTGCCAGTTGGGTCAGGGTGGGAGGGGACATTAGGGGAGGGAGGCCGACACTCTAATGGTGAGTGTGGTATAACAGCATGTATGCACAAAACATATTAACAGCATTGTAAATCATGGCAGCTCAACAATCACAGAAAAGCTTTCTCTAAGGGAAAACAATAATGAATTTGAATGCTTGAGAATTGTTTTCTTATGGAGGAAAGTATACAAATAAAGGAATGTGCTGTCTTCTTGGGGGAAAAATCTGTAAATTGATATATAATATATAAGCACACAAGGCTCAACCTTTAACAACATGTTAGTGATCTCTTATAGAAGGGCTTAATGGCCCCTGGGTGAAATACAACAATCTTCACACTCTTTCCTCTAAGGAAATTTTTGTAGCATTTTCAGTGGTTTTTCATAACAAACAATACAAAATAAATTATTTTGGTTCTGCTTTAGGGCAGGGGCTGGGGCTCGGAGTGGAAACAGGCGAAATATGGTGGTGGGCAGGTGTAGTGGTGGTGGGATTGGTGCTCTAATATTAAATGTAATCAAATAGTGTGCACTACTTTATAAAAATAAATAAATAAAAATTTAAAATCTGTAAATCTTAGAAATTAAAGTTTTCTTTCGCTTAATTATGAAATGAATCGATGTATTTCTCTATGACTCCTTAGGTTACTTAGCAGCTAATCCAAGATTTGGATCATTGCCGAAAGTTGCACGTAAGTCACAACAGTAGCAAAAAAAAAAGAAAAGCATTTTCTTAGCTTGCTCATGGCTTACTCTTGGCTTTGTGCTCACTGTGGGATCCCTCTTTATGATGCTTAGGCATTGAACCCAGGTCAGCTAGTGCTAGGAAAATGCCTCACCATTGCTCATCTCTCCAGCCCTAAGTTGTCTTTTTGAAAAAGGTGTTCCTAGCTATTGGAGAGATGACCAATTTAACCAGATTGCCTGCTTTGGGTCTCTGAAAAAAGACTTTGTTGTTTTTTAATTAATTAATTTAAATGGAATCACTGTGAGATAGACCCTTACAAGGCTGTTCATAATTAGGCTATAGTCATACAATGTTCTAACACCCATTCCTCCACTGTGTACATTTCCCAGCACCCTCCCATAACCCCCCACTCTCCACCCCCCAGATTGCCCCTATGGCAGGCATTTTTCTTCTCTCTCTCTCTCTCTCTCTCTCTCTCTCTCTCTCTCTCTCTCTCTCTCTCTCTCTCTCTCTCTCTCTCTGGCATTGTGGTTTGCAGTACAGATACTAAAAGGTTATCAGGACTATCCCTTTACCTACTTTTAACATTCAGTTCTTGTCCAACATGATCATTCCCTATTATTGTCATACTGGTCTCTTCTCTATCTTACCTACCCTCTGCCCACACACAGATATATATATATAGAGAGAGAGAGAGAGATCAATAAATAGATAGATATAGATATATAGATATATATCACAAATGAGTGCAGTCATTCTATATCTGTCCCTTTCTTTCTGACTCATTTCACTCAGTATGATACTCTTCATGTCCATCCATGTATAAGTAAATTTCATGACTTCATTTTTCCTGACAGCTGCGTAGTATTCCTTGTGTAGATATGCCATAGTCTTTATCCCATGTAAGACTTTATTTTTTTCCCACTTGGCTCCTCTGTGCTCCCTGTTCTAAGACTGGGCTGTGCAGACTGACTTTAGACTCCCCTGAGCAGGGACTGAGAAAGACTGATGGGAAATAAGCAGAGACCAGTGCCATGGTCTCTGCACGGCAGCTGCACTGCAGACTTGTGTTTCCTTCCTTTGGCTCAGCCTCTTCAAAACTATTTTCTATAGTGGACAGAAGGAGGGAAATGTCTGAAGTCAGGGACTTTCAGATAATAAACTGACCACAAACTTGGGGTCTCTTCTCATTTCACTCGTTCGACACATAAGGAGGATGCGTTCCAGCATCCTGTCTCACAGCTTGGATGCTGGGGAGAGTGTCTCTTCCTGCTGGGAAGAGGAGCCGCAGTCTCACCAAGCAGTCAGGGCTCAGGGGGGTTTCTGCCCAGGCATTTGGAGCATCACCTCTAGGCTCACCCCAGACCTCACCTGCCCAAACCTCGGACCCGTGTTGGCCAGCCGGGCCTCCCTCTGAGATGGTACCCATGCTGTTTCCATTCCAACCCTCCTCCCTCCCCTTCCAAACGGAGGCACTGGGAATTCTCTAGGTCTCCATTATGCTCTTTAATGGAAAACATCATTCTCAGAGCTTCGTGTTTATCGATTCTTTATTGTCTATTGGTGGTTTATTGGTTTATAGTTTTACTTTAAATTTTAAAGTACAATGCTTTTATTCAAAGAAATGTACTTAGAAAAAATGTGAGGGGGCAGAGAGAGAGAGGGAGGAAGGTGGGAGAAAGAGGGAGAGAGGGAGGCAAGAAGGGAGAGAGAGAGAGATATTTATGTTGAAGAAAGAACACAGGCTTCTCCGGATGGGAAATGGCTCAGAGTACACATCTCAGGTGCAGATGTGGGTCCTTCCCCAGGTGCAGAATGAGCCATTATAGGACTTTTGATAGAAAAATGCCATTGTTAAGTGATACTAGAAGATAATAGAGGTGAGCTGAATATTTTAATGACCTTTAGCTTTTTCAACCCAACCTACTTTGACAGTTGCTGGTATCCTGGGGTTTGGCCTGGGAAAAGCATCTTACATCCGAGTGTGCCAGAAGAAATTCCATTTGTTTGAAGATCAGCTTCGTGGAGCTGGTTTTGGTCCCCAGCATAACAGGTTTGTAATCCATTGGGGGGGAAGGTGTATGGAAGATACTTTAAAAAAATTAAATGAAAGACGGCTTGCTCTTTAAGCCTGTGTTCTCCCTTGAACATGTGTCTCACATGCTCGTCCGAATGTTTCGTTGCTTACCTATTTCCACTCTGCTGGAGCCTGTGGTCTCTCTTGAACAAACACACTTTGCCCTCTCTCTCCCCTCACATCTTTTTTTTTTTTTTTTTTTTGCTTTTTGGGTCACACCTGGCGATGCACAGGGGTTACTCCTGGCTCTGCACTCAGGAATTACCCCTGGCCGTGCTCAGGGCACCATATGGGATGCTGGGATTTGAACCCGGGTCGGCCGCGTGTAAGGCAAACGCCCTACCCGCTGTGCTATCTCTCCAGCCCCTCCCCTCACATCTTTTAAAATAAGTTTCATTATAAACTTTCTTGCTTAAATAATAATATAAATGAAATATTATTACCCACAGAAAATTTTAAAACGTTTTTAAAAACTATGTTGAAACCCTAACTCGCATGTCGACTGTTTAACATCAGTAATAATCCTGTGTTATTGAACTGAGTTTCCTGTTTTGTTTGCCCAGCAGATATTTATTTAGTGAGGATGTGTCCAAGGCACTGTGCCAGTCCCTGAAAACGCTATGAGCAGATGTGGCTCTGTCATCACAGGCTCTCACAGAATCTAAGCAGGGATCTTTGAGAGGGGGGGATCAACCCAAGCATTGCTGAGGGGTCCTGGGGGCCAATCCTAGCAAGACTCAGACTGGCTGTACGGGCTGCTCCACTGCCCAGATCCAGAGACACGCCCAGTGATGGTGGGTGGGCGCTGTGGTGCTGGGGGTCTAACTGGGACCCTCACGCACACCAGGGGAGCACTTCCCGCTGAGCTCTCTCTCCAGCCCCTTAGTCAGAGCTCTTCTCTGAAGCACTTCTCAGAGTCTTTTCTGTTCCGCTCTGGGGATTGTGTGGAGGAACAGTGGGAATTTCTGTCACCCTGGCATCTGCCATAGAGAACCTGAGCTGAGCGCCAGCACTGCCCTTCGCTACACTGTCTCCATTTATTTTTTGGGTCACACCTGGCAATGCACAGGAGTCATTCCTGGCTCATGCACTCAGGAATTATCCCTGGCGGTGCTCAAGGAACCATATGGGATGCTGGGATTCGAACCCGGGTCCGCCGAGTGCAAGGCAAACGCCCTACCCGCTGTGCTATCACTCCAGCCCCTAAACTGTCTCCATTTACACTGACCTCTCAAACCCTTGTTTTTTGGCGTTCTCATCTACATGAAATAGTGATCAGAATTGTTGTATGGGCTGTTGAAAGGAATAGAAATGATTGAGGGCAGTTATGTATTATTTCTCCTATGGACCAGGGCAAGGACTGGGGCACATTTCTCTTAAGACCCCTCCTGCTCCCCGTGGGTTCTATCTGGGAAGCAGCATGATGTGACAAAAGCGACAGTGGACCCAAAGATCACGAATTACCTTTTTTAAAAAAAGATGATATTCTAGGGGTCTCAAATCAAGAAACAGCTGAGGCTTGGAGCAATAGCACAGCGGGTAGGGCATTTGCCTTGCACTTGGCCGACCCGGGTTCGATTCCCAACATTTCATATGGTCCCCTGAGCACCACCAGGGGTGATTCCTGAGTGCAGAGCCAGGAGTAACCCCTGTGCATCGCCGGGTGTGAACCGAAAAGAAAAAAAAAAAGAAACAGCTTCTGTTATTTCTGAATAACTTAGACTGGTGGACTTTAGCCTAGCAAGAGTTTCTGAATAATGTAGTTGAGACTAGAAGTTCCAGTGTCAAAATTCAAACCACTGTTTTTGCTTCTATTCTAGGCACTGCCTACTTACCTGTGAAGAATGCAAAATTAAACGAGCATTAAGTGAGAATGGCAGTTCACAGCCGTCGGCTTCCTAAACTCCCATCTAAGGCTCTTGAAGTTTCTCCGACCTCTGAATTTGTATGCAATTAAATCTCAAGTGTACTTTAAAATGTAGTGTAGTGGAGCATAAACATTGCCATCCTCCTACCTTGCTGAAATACTTTCTATGGAGCACTTCCTTTGGAGTACTGAAATTCTTTCTGGGTATCACAATAGTTCCCCTTATCCACAGTTTTACCTTCAATGCTTTCATTTGTCCTCTGTGAGCCACCATCCAAAGCTGTAGCACTGTAGCTCTGTAGCTCGGTCATCCCCATTGTTCATTGATTTGCTCGAGTGGGCACCAGTAACGTCTCCATTGTGAGTCTTGTTGTTACTGTTTTTGGCATATCGAATACACCACGGGTAGCTTGCCAGGCTCTGCCGTGCGGGCGAGATACTCTCTGTAGCTTTGCAGACTCTCCGAGAGGGATGAAGGAATCGAACCCGGTTCGGCCACATGCAAGGCAAATGCCCTACCCGCTGTGCTATCGCTCCAGTCCCATCCAAAGCTATTATTTATAATATGCTTTGAAGAAAAAACACATTCACATTGGTTTTATTGCAATGTATTGCTACAACGGTATCATTTGAGTATTTGTGCTTGTTAATCCCAGCGTGTCTAATTTACAGATTCCACCTTCTCATGAGTTTGTCTGGAAAAATGCAGTCTGTGTGGAGCTGAGTACTCTGCCATGTCAGACAGCCCCTGGGAGTGTTGGAGCAAATCCCCATAGCCGAGGGTTGGTCCCTAGTCATGCTTTCCTGCTATTTAAAAACACGCTTGGAGCATCAGGAACCAGCAGGAAATGCCGTTTTTACACTCACACACTCACACTACAGAAAAGAACCCAGAGCCTTCTTGGCTGGACCCATCCACTCATTCACTGGCTTTGACCCAGGGCTTGAAGTTCTCTGATGGAGGACAGGGGTGAGTGTTGATGATGGTGAGGAGTCATTCCCAGGAACAGCCAGCGTGTGTGAAGAGTAAAGAAGATAGTGTCTGACCGGGTAGGGACTGTGCTTTCTGAAAGGTCAGGGCCCCAGATTTCAGGTTCACGGGAAGTATTTCACTTGAGTCACGAAATCCATTGTCCTCTTGGTAAGCTAGAAGACATTAGGCCTCATCCAGGTAGTAGAATTTGGAAAAATTCATTGATGGTAGGTTACCTGCTGAGCTAATAAGGCATCAGCTCAAGACATAGGCTCTCGGTGTGGGAAGTGATTCAGTGTTAGAACACATGCTTTTCACTCGTAAGGCCTTAGATTGTGCCCTAGCAATTTTCTCCCCACACATGCCACCCTTCCTTTCAAAAAAAAAAATAGTGCATTCTTTTATGTACTATTAGTGCCTGAAAGAATAAATACAACTTCCCAAACTCCTTTTCCCAAAAAACAGTTTATGGGAGGAATCACAGGAAGATTCAACTCCAAGAATGATAAATTCATGGGGTTTTAGGAAGCTCCCAACCTACGTGTGTTTGATTCTATTCTCCTGTCACTTTTTTTGTGCATGAGAAATAAAGCCCCCAGAAGCCTCTCCTCTGGGGGCCTTTTGTTGGATGACAGATTATCTGCAATTTATGTAAAACCTTCTTCTGCATCTTTGCATTCTCTCAGGAAAATGGTTTATATATGTCACTATTTATATATAGGTGAAGTGTGTAGATACACATGTATTTTACTTAATATATCTTAAAATTGTATCATGGAGGTAGAAAAGGGAAATCCCTTCAAAAATTAATCTTTGGTATGAAATATTTCAAACTTCAAAAACATTTGGAGGTTTTGATTTTTATAGGAACAATGTTTAAAATGAAGAAACTTGGCTTATCTCTTTATATTACATATCCCATTTTTTCCCCCAGTGGAAAAAGTTCTATTTCTACAAGCCAGTACACAGAATTAGTATCCTAACTTCTTGAATGCCGTCTAAGTCTTGCTATAACAGCTAGCAATTGGGGAGGCTTTATTTCAGCGGTTGGCAAAAATCCAGAATTTTTTTCCTGCATCCCAGAAAATGATTTGCCAGGAATCGGAACATTTTCACATTGCTACATACAGCAAGTAAATGTTAAAGTCAGGCTTAGCCTACTGGAAACCAAACTATTATTGTTGTCTTAAGAGTGTTTTAACAATGAAACTGTTGTTGAGAAGGAAGTGTTTTTACAACTGACATTTTTATGCTTCTTCTGAATTGGGTTTATGTTATGGTTTGGGATTTCTACTTTTCCTATGTAGATGAATTTTTCACTGAAGGAGCTCATCAAAGTGATCTCTGTAGGAAAGAACATTGATAAGAAGAAACTAGAAAATCATCTAAGAGATCTGAACTATTTTTCTCTCTTACCTAGTGAGTATATTAGGAAGCAAATGGCTAGGAAAGAATGTGCTTCTTGTAAGAGACTGTATTAAGAGTGGCATTTGTCTTTTAGCATTTAGTCTTTTAGCCAACACTCGCTTGTCCCAAACTGATCATAAGCTAATGAAAGCATGACGAATAATGACACGATTACATATCTTGATTACATATGCTTTTAGCATTCTCAGATATTCTCCTCTCTTGCTGCCCAAATAAGTGATTTATCTATATCCTGTTACCATTATTAAAATAATAAACTTTATCTTGAATGACTAATGAAAATGTTACTTAAGTAATTTGGGGGAGGTGGTATTCAAATAATGTATCCTATAAATCCACAGAAAATAGTTTTTACTGTGAGATTTTACCCCCAGATCTCACATGGAGAGTTTGTTATTTTGTAGGCAGGTAGAGCTGGAGATTTCAGCAGTTGAACCACAAACTGCAAAGGAGTCAGCAGCAGTGGCCCTGGATGAACCTGCAGGAGCGTATCAAGCATTTTTTCACTCATATACACACACGCAGGCGTGTGGGGCCAGAGATAGTCCAGCAGGTAAGGCATTTGCCTTGCGCGAGGCTGACCCAGGTTCGATCCCCAGCATCCCATATGATCCCCCCCACACTGCCAGGAGTAATTCCTAAATGTGTAGAGCCAGTAGTGACCCCTGAGCATTGCTAGGTGTGGCTCCAAAACAACAACAAAATTCTTAGTCTTCTTTCATTGAATAAGGTCGGCACCAGAGATAGTACAGGGACTAAGGCACTCGCCTTGCATGCGGCCAACCTCAGTTCAATTCCTAGAGCAGGTGGGGTCCCCCACAAGCACCATCGGGAGTGATCCCTGAGCACAGGGCCTGGAGTAAACATAGTCCACATAGTCAGGTATGGCTTGGGGCCAACTGAACAAGCAACATTTAATAACTTTTACAGCTATTAGCAGTTCTTCTTAAACTCCCAAGGACCCAGTTGTTCCCCATTGGTATGGGATTTCGATCCTGTCCTCTCCTTCTCTCAGAGTCTCTTTTGATTTTGTGGTGACCTCAAGGCTCCAGTAATGGACTGACCAGGAGGAGGGAGCGGTCACTGGACCTCATGGAGTGAGTGTGGTTCTGCAGCCTGGCCTGTGCTCACGCCTCAGCCCCATTCTTCAGGCTGACACTGGGGGAAGTCTTTATCTGCTTGGGATCTGTTTCCTTGGTCAAGTGTAAACAATTGTAGACTGACCTGACACAAAGGCAGAATCTCTCAGATGAGTCCTTTCAGTCCTCAGCCCCAGGCGGAAGCAATCAACTTTGAGACAATCTGCAGTAACAGAACTCCAACTATTTCACGTTTCTGTAGAAATGCATTATAAGTAGAATTTAATCCGACTACAATTTCATTTTCTAGTCACTTGAATCTGAAACAAACTCTAGGTCTGAAATGAAGAAAACAGAAGCACAATTCTACATTCTCCAACATTTTGTGCGTCTGGTTTGTGATCACTGGTTGGGTGAGGCTCTGTGCTTGCCTGTGCGACTTTCCAGAACACTGCGTGCACAGGGCAATTAAACTTAGCTGGACGACTGGCTCTAGTGTGAGTGTTCCAGCGTGTCAAGAGCCCCTTTGCCTTTTAATTCTAGCCTGTGAAGTTAGGTAGCATCATTTCTTCCAAAGTCTGCCAATCACAAGGCAAGATGTAGGGCTGGAGAGTACAATGGGTAGGGGTTTGCTTTGCACTCAGATGACCTGGGCTCCATCCCCGGAGCCTTAGAGGGTCCCCTGAACACCACCAAGAGTGATCCCAGAGCACAGAGCCTGGAGCTCTCCGGGCATTGCCAGTTGTGACCCCAACACAAAACACCAAGAAAACAAACAAAAGGAATGTAGATTGCCCACCTAGTATCTTCAGGCTGAAATAGACCTATTTTAGCCCATTATAGCAGCTCATTGAATAGAGCACAGGTGAAGATGAAGTGCTTGGACAAAAGTCCTTCAGCACTATTTTTGTCAGTCTGCAAAGCTAAACTTGGGTTATCTGCCCTTTTTACCCAGAATTGTAGACCCTGGGCTTCTATAAACATAGCTTCTTTAGATAGACCCAATTAAAGAGGGGAAAACGGGAAGCAAAGCAAACTGACACTGGTGGAGGGTGTGGTGTTGGAATATTTTCTGCATGAAACCCTGCCAGTACCAGTATTGCAAATCAGTGCTTAAAATAAAATTTTAAAAAACTATAATAAAAAGTAAAACTAAAAAAAAAAAATCCTGTTGCCCAGAGAATCCCCAAGTCTGCTGAGCCTTGTAGCATTAGCTATGAGGTGTAGGTATTTAGGGTTACCCTTGATAGCTTTGTCCTCTTGAATTTTCCTCTCCCATAAGGTAGCTTGTGATCAGCAGTGCTGCTAATTGCCTATGGCAATCAGGGCTCCCAACATGCTTTTGATATTGGACCATCAGTTCAAACCAACAGAGGGGCTCCCTACAGGGCTGATGAGGCACTGTGAAGATTCCCGTATTGGAGAGGACCAAGATTCTACCTAAGTTTTGGATTCCATCTGTGTCCAAAGCATCCAGTGGGGCATTATCATCTTTCTGAGGTCCAAATGGAGTCACAGTTCTCCTGGCTTGAACTTGTACCCTAATCATTTCAGAATCAGAATCCTTTGCTGGCTTAAAGCATGTTTTTACCACATCACATTTCAGATGAAATGTTCCTTGTGACTTTTTAAGACAGTAGAAAAAGCACCTGTCCTCAGCACTGCCGAGAACTCTGGCATCTATTTGCATCTATTATTTCCATGTTGGCACAGGTTAAGTTTTGCTTAACCAGGGACTTTCAGCTCCTACTGTGTTCCTCTTCTACAATCCCTGGGACAGCTGTCTTGGAAGCCCTGTAAACTCAACACTCGACTCATCCAGGCCAAGTTTTCATGAATAATCTCAAGGGCCTGTCAGCATTCTTCTGCCACTTGGTCCCAAATGATGACACGTTTTAGGTTTTTCAGATGGCAGCACTCCACTTCCAGCTAAAACACTGGTTTGAGCTGGATAGTAGCGCAAAATTCTGGCTCTGGGGATGGGCAGAGTGCAGTGTTAATAAGTGACCCCTGGCAGTGCTCAAGGAGCCATATATGGTAGCAGGAACTGAACCGGTGATGGCTCCATGTAAGGCACATGTTTTAATCCTGTCTCCAGACCCACAATCACTTTTAAAACACTGAGCAATTTGTTTAATACTGATTCAGTTGTGCCACATTACTTGTAACATTATTAAATATTCAGAGACCAATAACTATTTTCTTATTCCTGTGACGTATCACTTGAAAATCACTTGTAACAGAACTTAGGAACGGGGCCAGGGATGTGCCTCATTTAACTGCTCAGACCACTAAAACAGTGCTTAGGAATAGACTGCATGGGCCCGAGTGACAGTGCTGTGGGTAGAGAGCTTGTCTTGCACACAGTCGACTTCGGTTGGATCCCCAGCACCTCATACGGCACCATCCCCCGGGTCGGCCAGGACTGTTCCCTTACTACAGAGCCAGGAGTAAGCCCTAAGGTGTGGCCCCCACACAAAAAGACAGCAAATAAAGCCATAAAATCAATGAAGATGCATGTTCCTTTAAATTTTATTTATCATAAACATTGAGAATACAGCAAACACTGGAGAAAGACTTCATTAATTTGAATGTAAAGCTTAACAACTGAAAGTATGCTTTAACCCCACCCCCCACCCCCCAATTAAACATGCATACATTTTCATAAGCTGACTCCAGAGCATTACAATCTAGCTTTCATAAGAGAGCTTTCCCTGTAACTTAAGCAATTTAACAAACTGTATACTATCATGGTATAATACTATCATTCAGATAGTTCCTCCAGGTGAGTCTTTATACAATATTAACATTGAAATCTTTTTAAAAAGCATCACAGTAAGCCAAACCACAAAAACCCAGGTTCTTGTTTTGAATGTGTTTATGAAGACTGCTGCTGAGTTCAAAGCATGCAGATATTCATGACCACCTAGATGAAGCTGGACAGTGAAACTCCTTCAGTAGATCCAATGATGCAATTTTTCACTCATCCCAAGTATCTCCGTATTTGTTTACTTTGACTAGGAAAAAAGCACAAATAATTGATGATTCCAAACAGTAAAAGGCAGTACTTTGCTTCCTATTATGCTGATGAAGTTATGCTTCTAATTGGATGAAAGCATGAGTTAAATCATAATTACAAAGGGGATGGCTAGTCTTTGGTGAGCTGAAGGTTGGGTCCACTATTATCAAGAACGTCACATAAATATTTGATTATTATAATAATCCCAAAAGTCAACAATCCCATTTTAAGGGTGAGAAAACAGATTAGTAATTTGCCCGAGGCCTAGACCTAATAAAATGAAAATCTGAACATATCTTTTTCATTTAAAGTTCAGATGCTTTAATATTTTTTTAACCATTTACATTTCTGCCTAAATGCAGTATATATTATAGCAAATACTCCCAAATTACCAGTAAGTAAAATAAGCATCTGAATCTTGTTTTCCACAAGAAATATAAGAAAATGGTTGTCTTCAGGTTGTGGTTAACTCAATCTTCTCTTTTATGAGTTCTTAAATTTTTTAAAGAAAGAAATTATTCTCAACAGTCTGCATTTTACATGAAGTCATCTTTTAAACATGCTCCTGTCTTTTCTACTCCTTTAGTTTCTCTTCAGCACCGCTTCATCTGAATTACGATTCTTCAGGAGACCAAATGCTTATAACAACATTATACAAAGTACAGACTGTGGACTACATTCTAAGGCTCTCAGCTTCTGTGTATTATCTACTAAGATAGTATATGGCCTCTCCCCTCGTCCTTTGCCTTTCCCCTTAGTTTTCACTCCCTAGCAACATGTTTTCTATGGTTTCAGAGTTTTCAATATATGGTAACATCATTGCTGATAGCTAGCTGAAAATGTGCTCACAATTTTGTATTTTTTTCCCACCGTAATTTCTAAGAGATGAATATAATAAATATACACAAACTAAAACTGGAAAATTTAAACAGCATGTTCTACATTGTACAAATGTTGACTTTTCTGTCTAGACACTAGAACAAAAACATTCTAAAAGAATCACAACTATTTCATAACTGATTTTTCCTGTCAACATATATATATATATGTGTATATATATACCACCAGTGGCTCATATCTGGATGTGGCTTAATTAACAAATTGCAGTGCCAGCGCCAATGCGCTAAATGATATAAAGTATGTAGTATCAAT
Source organism: Sorex araneus (assembly GCF_027595985.1). Taxonomy (NCBI): domain Eukaryota; kingdom Metazoa; phylum Chordata; class Mammalia; order Eulipotyphla; family Soricidae; genus Sorex; species Sorex araneus. The sequence goes on along the minus strand of NC_073306.1, from coordinate 179,600,778 downwards.
CTTCTTTTAACAAAGATAAATACCATGATGTCACATAGCTGTGTTACAAAACATCAGGATCATTCAGGTCAAAACCACAAATGCCAAAAAATTTGCATATTTCCCTTTTAAGCCATTCTTAAGACCAAACCATGTCTGTGCTGTGTACAAACAAAACAGAAAAGATTTCAAAACTTAGAAAACTGCCTGCTCTCACTGAGCTTACAGTCTACATCCCCAAATTATTTCGCAGGATAGTCTGTTTGTATAACAGAGCAAAGGTCGTGAATGCATATGGTTTAAACTGGTTTTTTTTTTCTAAAGGACAAACATCAGCAAGTACTACTGACTGCAAACTTTTTTTTTACATCAAAATGAGACAGCCAAATGGTTCTATAGGAATGATCATTATTTTTAAAAAAATAGGCTTTTTATGTTTTTACCCTACTTGTGATATGACAAGGACTTCAATGTCCCCCCATCTTTTTGGGCCACACCTGGTAGTGCTCGGGTGTTACTTCTGGTTCAGAAACTCACCCTTGGTGGTGCACGAGGGCACCCTATGGGATCTAGGGACTGGGGATTGAATCCAGCTGCAAGCAGGCAAGCACCATTACCCACTGTACAACGGCTCCAGCCCCTATCCCTTCCATTTTTAAAGTAGTAAATGGTAACCCTTAAAACTGACACAAACTCTGAAATTCCTCATGCGACATAAAATTCTAAACTAATATAGTTAAAAAAAAAAAACCCTATTATTTGAAGTGTCCTCTTTCGTTAGAGGTAATCTAAGATTACTTTATAATATATAGCTGCTCCAAAAGATATTAAAAACTTAATAGTTACAGAGCAAAAAAAAAACAAACCCAAAAAACCTTTAAAAATCAAATGAGGTGGCTAAAGATATAGTATAGCGGTTAAGGCCTTGCATATAGCCATGTAGCTGATTCAGGTGTGCCCCCACCCCCCAAAAGAAAGTGGAAAGATGTTTAAGTATTTCAACTTCACAAATATTTAAGAAAATCAATCTAGTTACTGATTCTGTGGTTCTGCCAAAAGCAGCATATCAATCTCAGTCACCAGATCTGATATTATCCAATAGGCACATTAAAAAAAAAAAAAAATCGGTTCCCCAGGTGGCATCTCATAAGGAAAACTGTCAAATCAATGCTAAATTTCTACACTGTACTACAAAACTAATCCTCACTGTTCTGAGCACATTACTTGAACGTCAGTATTTTGTAACATATGGCCTTTGAGAACAACTTAAAGAAGGAAGAATTTTTAACAGTGAAATAACTTGCTTTTAAAATATTTTGGTAAATCGAGAAATTAAATCACATTAATATAATGAATGCTTTTAACTAATGCTGAGGCTCCCAACCCTAAGAGTAAAATTATTCCGACTAAACTATCATACCTTCTTTTTTGGGCATTCTTTCCTGCATAGGCCTGACTGAGGGGTCAGTCTTATGTGTTAAAGTTACTTCATATGACTCTCTGTTCTTATTCCTTAATTCCTCATATGTAATATTTTTTCTTTTGGGGCTTTCTTCAGGAATGGGATCAGGTCCTAAAACAACAAACAGTTAATAAATGGTGATAACAGGATTTGAATAAATCCAAAGCAATCAAATTTTATAAACTGCTCCTTACCTACAATAAAGTGGAGCAGAAAACTAATTACCAATGGTTCAAAAATCACTATTGTACTTCACTGCATAATCATCACAGATGTCATGCCAGACCTTTTAGTTCAGAAGTGAACATGGCACGTGAAGCTTGGGGAGGGGGCACTGGAACTCAAAACAAGGTGCAGCGATTATGTGGTGGCGATGATTATGCAGTGAGATACAGTTATTTTTCTCTAAGTGTACTAATACTTAATTATAAAATTTAAATCTATCACTTCTAATATAGTTAAAGCTTTTATCTCTAAAATGTTAAATCAATATAAAAATTATAAAAGCTAGCTATGGCCAAAAGAATGAACATCACAATATATACCAGCACAATTTAAACTCAAGGCTAAACTGGAAGTTACTTATATAATTTATTTAAGAAGAAAAAACAAAAAATCTTACTATTTAAACAAAAATATTTAGAAATAGCTATGGAAAAGTTTAAAACAGCCTGAAATCGAAGTAGACATGTTTTTTTTTGACTCAGATCTAATAATGGCTAATACACCGATGCAGAAAGAAAGTGGTAATTACACAATTCTGACCTGGGAACCAGTACTTATTTCTCCCAAAGAAAACCAAAGTACACGGTCAAAAATCAAAAACTAGTAGTGGTTATTCTTAACATTGTTTTTACAGGGTCAAATATTGAACACTTTTAAAGATCTAGAACCAGGGGCGAGATAGTACAGCGATTAAGGTACATCCCTTGCACGAGGCCCACTCCTGGTTGATCCCAGCACCACATGGTCCACCCCAGATCCACAGGCAATGTGAGCAGCATCTCTCCAAGTCCCCCTCCCAATACTGCCAGGCGTCACCTTGGCCCCCAAAACACTACTGGGATGACCCGTATCACCACAGGATTGCAGGTCCATAGGCCCCAAGAGGCACAAGTTTGCAGCCTCACACTGAACTGCTGGTCAAGTGGGCTGAGACTTCCCTAAAGGGGTCCCGGGTTTTCTGAGCACCCTAGAAATGCATCCCCGACCACCTCCAAAAATGTATGTATCAGCAAAAAGACCAAACTTATCTGGGCAGAGGGATGGGTCAGGGATCAAACCAGGGGCCTCACACACAACTGATATGTAATCTACCAATCACATGACAAATCTCAACGTAAGCATTTTGAAAGAAAATAATGTTTACAGAACAGTATTAACTATTTAACTCATTACAAAGTCTTACATAACACTTAACATTTCTTTAAAAGAATTTGTAGTGAGACAAAGTGGTTACATAACATTTTATCTTAATAAAAATAACCGTTTTTTTTTTTTTAAAAATGAAGTTACTCTGGATCTCAATGGTAAATTCTTGGTAAATCAAAACCTTTCAGCAGACAATTATATATTTATTTCTCACGCAGCATATTTTACTTTGTTACATATTATACCAGTGCAAAGCACATAAATTTCAGATTTTCACCTATCACCTATCAGTGCTAATATTATGCCATAATAGAAAGCTTTGCTTAAAATATAAATTTAACCACCTTACACTGGTTTAAAAGTGCTTTGAATCTCATTAGCAATCAGTAATTATTGAGCCCATTTTCCTTTAGCAATCAGTAATTACTGAACCCATTTTCCTTCACTATAAGTAATTTTTTTCCCCTGTAAAGGAGACAGTTTGACCAAGACTGGTCACCAGAAATCCTCAGTTCTCCAGCCCCACTCTGTTGTCAACTACCTAATGTTCCTTGGACAAATCACTGACTCTGAATCTTGGTTTTTCTCAATGATCAGATACGGAGTTTAACTAGACAATCCATCTTTTCAAGGTCATTATTTTTCCTTTCCTCAGAGGAAAATACTTCACTGTTCTGATATTTTCTGACAAATAGTGAAAAGATAAACCAGAAACAAGGTTAGGGAAAATTTTTTCCACTTATACAAGTGAAAATATCTTGTGTGTATAGGAAATTGATCTGCTGCCTATATAAAGAAGCAGAAGGAATAATAAAAATATGAAAAAGCACCTTTAAAAGACTTGAATAAACTCTCTAGAATCAGTCTCCCAATGACTATTAAGGAGCGCTTTCTACTTCATAAAAGTAATTTTTTCCATTCCTGATCAAAGGAAGCAGAACCAGAGGGCAAGTAAGAGTTGAACAAAAGGAGAGGGTGTCCTGGAAAAAGATACTAGCAGGAGCACAGCAGAGTGACCACAGCTGGCCCATGTGGGAGCAATCCAAGACTGACACAGCTCTGACTTAAAGGACATATCATATACTAAAATAGGGCTTTTGCCCTTGAGACCAGAGTCTTTCTGTCCTTTTGCTTTCATTTTAAAAAGGAATTATGCAACATGGAATGAAATTTTCTAATGCAAATGAAAGGATGATGCAAGTCATTACATGGGAAGAGAGGATGTAAAACACACACATAATGGATTTCAACTTGAAAGACAAGGAAAGTATGAGATGCAGGGAAGGATAAGGACAGCTGCCTCTGGAGACAGGATGGTAAAAACTTGAACCACCTTCAGGGAAAAAAGTTCCAGATTAAGGACTGCTCAGTTTTTATCCGTTTGAGACTCTGGAATTATTTTGCATTCTATCTTCTCTCTGCAGCACTCCATGTCCTACTCCTGCCCAGCCACATTTAATCTGAAGAAGTCCAGTCCAATGTAATTTTTTTGGTTTGTTTTTATTTGGGGCCATCCCCAGCAGTGCTCAGGGGGACAGTATGGGTACCAGGATGGAAACTGGTTGGCCGTGTGCAACCAAGCACTCTGCCTGCTGTACTCTCTCTCTGGCCCCTATTTTTTTTTTTGGGGGGGTGGGGGGTCTTTTGGGTCACACCGAGTGATGCTCAGGAATTACTCCTGTAGGTGCTCAGGGGACTATATGGGGTGTCGAGGATCAAACCCGACTCAGCTGCGTGCAGGTAAATGCCCTTCTTGGTGTACTACTGCTCCGCTCTCCCCCCTCATTTTCTTTAGTAATAAGAATGTTTTATCTCTGGAGGCAAGCAAGATAGCCACTACCACATATGGCTACTAAGCAACAAAGTAGTAAGATTTTAAACTTAATTTACTATTAAATAGCTAGTCAATGAATACTGTGTATCCTGTTCTATATTTCTAGGTTGTATATACCTAGAAATATGCTTCTGCAACCTCTCAAACCTTACTTGAACTACAACCCTTTCCACTGTATCTCTTCCTACATATATCCTAATCTCTCCGAACTTCAAAGGAACAAAATTTCAGTTCCTTTTACCTTATCATTCCCCCTAAGGACAGCTTACTATATTTACTTCAAAGCAAGCACCTTTCTAGAACAGAGGTTTGTTGCAATCCCACCCCCTTGGTGGGGAGATGGGGACAAGGAGGAATGTTTTGGCACTCCTGGTGATTCACAATCAACCAAGCTGGGTTGGACATAAAGGTGCGCGGACTCGGTGCTGCAGGGGCCTGCAGCAGGCCCTCCAGGGCCACATACAGCAATACTCAGGGTCCCCAGAGCTAAGCCTGAAGGTTGGGGTGGGGGGAGAATAGAGGCACATGCACGTGATGCTAGGGATCAAACCAGGACTTGAGGCATGAAACCTAACCTCTGTACTATCTCCCCTGTCCCAAAGTCTACAATCCTTTATCCAAATTCTTGGGAAGTCAGACATGTTTCAAAACATAATTTCTCACTAAGAAAGTACCATAGTACATTGTCTTTTACTTGACACCCATGCAGAAGTTTGAAGCAAAACTACTAGAAATCTAGGGAAAGTTCACTATGTATTTTTATAAACCTACCAAATTATATCAGGGTATGCTGCCAAAATGAGCTTATCAGGATTTATTAGCAGTTTAATTACTAAAACAAAACAAACCTTTCTTTCCAAAGCTTTTTTGGATTTTAGCATCCTGTTATATCTGTATTTTGTTTCTGGTTCTTCACCTCTGGAAGCTATACCAATAGGTAGGTGGGTAGGCAAGCAGGCGGTCAGGTAGGTAGGTAGAAGGGAAGCTAATGCTTTTTAAGGGCCTACTACTTGCCAGACATTGTATCTACTTAATCTAATCATGACATCTCTTTAAGAATCAACACTATCAAGAGATCAAGGAACTAAAGGGGTAGCAAATTAATACTTGCCTACAGTCATATATAAATATCAACAAGGATGCAAATCCAGGTCTTAGTCCAAAACTGATTTCAGTTACATTTTGTTATCGTCAAAGCCAGTATTTAGACAAAACTCAAAGCATTTTCACCCAGAGTTTCACACTGACAAGTTTCATACGGCAGGTAACTGTTACCATTCTCACATTACCAACCAAAGAAAGGTCTTCAAAACCAGACTATGATATGTAACCTTTTCAAAGCTTTGCCTGAGCAAAATTCATTCACTTAGCTATTTCACTAAACATGGACTACACTTTCAATAACTAGCTTATCCTTATAAGCCTGCATTTAAAATAACAAGTTTCTTATTCTCTTTATTCTTCCATACCTAACATAATGCCTGATGCCTACTGGACATCAAAATATGTTGAATGAATGAAGAAACAATGAACAAGCAAGCAAACATGCTGAGTTTAGGCTGATGGTGGAACAAACATGTGATATCCAGCAGAAAGTATCATCAAATAAAGTTTATACATACGTTGGACCATAAAATGCTGAAATTCATTTCAAGAGAAGTTTCTACCTTGGGCAATATGATCACTAATACCAGTGGGAGTAGATTCATTCATAGAAGCACTAAACGGAATTGGCTCATAACGAGGAAGCATCTCCTGCTCTATGTTGTCTGCTGCTGGGGATGACCCAAAGGATGAGTGACCACTCACATTTGAGTCATATTTTGACCTCTGAGAATAGTGCCTGTAAGGAAAAAAAAAAATCATGTATAAGGAGCACGAATCATTGCCTATATCTAATAGGAAAAGTACTGTCTAAAATAGGCATATAATTTTAAGTTATAAAAACACTAAAATGAAGTCTACTTCGTTCTGCCACAAAAAAAAAAAAACATTAAAATGGGCTATGGATGTGCTCAGCAGTCAAGTCCATATTCTGCATACACAGAATCCCTTCGTTTGATCCTCAGCACCAAATAATAACCTACATTTAAAATTATACATTGATGCACTTTTATGCAACTTAAAAATTGCCACTCTTAGTTTTAACTGAATGTAACAGAAAAATCTCACTTTTCTTTAAAAAAAATAAAAACAAAAAGGAAGATGACCCAAAGGACTAGTGGACATGATTGACAGAAGCCCAGTGGTCAGCACTGCATGAGTGTGGTCCCAAAATAAACACAAATGTAACTCTCTGACAGGGTCTATAGATACAATTTATCAAATCTAATCACCTTATTTATCTACCTGTTCAGATACATTTACACATACTTACACAATTTTACTACTATTTTAACAAAAGAAGTAAAAAGTTGAAATCTGGGGCTTGAGCAACAACTGACACTGAAGTAGTAGGGTATATGCTGGGGGGTTCAATCCCTGGCATATCATGTGGTCCCCCAATCTGCCAGGAGTAAGCCCTGAGCACCAAAGGGATGGCCCAAAAAGCAGCTGAAATTTGGTGCGACAGGACTGATAACATTTGGGAGTTTAAGAGTCCAAATTAGAGTCTGCTTTGCAAACACCTTTATGCTGCAACATGCACTCCCAATAGAAAGCAATCTAAGATGAAAGTAGACAAGTCTTGTCCTACATTTATAAAGCAAAATAATCTTTAGCTTGTAGCAAAATGGCACGTTTCCACAGGTCATTTAGTAAGAACAAAATCATCTTTAGCCAATAGCAAAATGGCACGTTTCCAAAGGTCATTTAGTAAGAACAAAATCATCTTTAGCCAATAGCAAAATGGCAAGCTTCCAAAGGTCCTTTAGTTAGGCAAAGTTCCAAGTTACTTTGGAAGCTACAGCAAAGAAACTCAGAGGCAACTCCTGGATCAATGCAGCCACCTCCAGGATCACTCTGAACAATGCGCAGGGGACCAGGAAGCATCAGTGATCAAATTCAGGGTCTTGTAAGCACAGCATATGCTCCTGCCTATTGAGTTCTCTGCTACAATTCTTAACCTAAAATTTCAAAGCTTAAAAGGGCCAAAGAGATGGTAGAGCAGGTAAAGCATTGCCTTGCATACACTCTTATCAGGCTCAAATCCCAGACCCAGTATTAATTTCCAGCACTACTTATGGACCCCCAAGTAACACCAGGAGTGATCCCTAACCTAAGCACAGAGCCAGAATTTCTGAGCACAGTGGGTGGAGTTCTCAGACACTTTCCATCCACTGGAAAAAATAAGCAAAATTCAATAAGCTTTATTAAAGATTAGAATTGGCCTACCCAGATGGTAAAGATCGACGTGATTGTCCAGATCGTAAGGCTTCTCCAAGAGGGGAATTCTCAAGATTCTTGAACTTCTCTTGGCAAGTTTTCACATAAGAAAGTTTTCCAGCAAAGTATCCCATGATACAAGCAACTTATTTGTAAAAACAAAACAAAACAAAAACAAAAAGTATTAACTCAAGATGCATTTTTTAAAATCTGATATTATACTTTGGTGTAGAAAGATAATCTGAAATAATCATGAATACTGTGTACCCACCTTAAAATTTAGAGTATCTTAGATTACATGAATGAAATTTCATTTTTCACTCAATAAGCCAAAGTTAGATTGCCATGAGACAAATTCTACTTTGAAACTATTTCACTATAATAAGTAGAGAAGATGTGGTACAACGAATCAAATAAAGTTCTAGTCTTAACATATAGACCACTTCTTTGGCTATACAATGGGAATTATACTGATTGCCCAATTAATTTTTAAAAAATTTTCAGTGCCAGGGATCAAACCCAGGGCCTCACACACACAAAACAAGCACTCTACTGTTAAGCTGTATCAGTGACCCTTTCATAAAATTATTTTAAAAACTAAAATGAAATCCCTTAAATTGTTCAGGGACCAGAACGATGGCGTTTAGGGTGCTTGCCTTGCACATGACCTACTGGCATTCGATCTCTGGCACCCACTATAGTGCCTGAGACTGCCAGGCACATGACACCTGAGCACAGACCCAGGAGTAAAGATCTAATTACCAAAGGTTGTGGCCTCAAACCCCAAAAGATTAAAATAAGAAATTATGTAGCACTACCCAAACAGAGCTTTTGTTGCATGTTTTTAAAACAGAAGTTGGACCTGGAAAGAGTCCCATATTAAATTATATTTATTTGCATTTAAAAATAATTGCGTGATTAAATTTAAAGAAATTATTTAAAATATGGAGACCACATAGAGCCAGAAGACTGCTCAAAGGGTTGAAGCCCTGGTTCAATCCCCAGTACTACATGTTCCCAAGTACCACTGGGCATAGCCAAAAAATTTAAGAACTGAGCTTAGGGCTGGGGGCTACAGTGCTGGGAGGCTACAGTCCCTGGGACCGGTGGAGGAAAGCAGGTTCTCTGGTGACAGATGTGGTATCCAAATGATGCATGTATGAAAATTATTATTTTAATTTTTATTTTTGCATTTTGGGCCACACCTAGTGATGCTCAAGGGGTTACTCCTGGCTCTACAGTTAGGAATTACTCCTGGTGATGCTGGGAGACTGACCATATGGGATGCTGGGGATGGAACCCAGGTCAGGCTAGTGTAGGGCAAGCACCCTACTGAATGTATTGTGTATCCCATCCCTTAAAAAGTATGATTAACAGAATACTAAACCCTAGCACATAAAAACTTAAAAAAAGAAAATAGACAAAAGCAGCTCTATTTTGGGATTAATGACGAAGTGATTTAAAAAATATCATTACAAATAATACCAAATAGTTTTATCATAAGAGAAAAAACATCTCTTTCAAGTTCAAGTAAATTGAAAACTTCTTAATAGCTTGTGAACGGCAAGCTTAGATTTAATTAAGCTTAATATTATTCACCTATGACAAAGCAAATAAATATTATAAATAAAACACCTGATGAAAATAAAGAATTTTCCTTGGTTAAAAATACTGAGATCACAAGCATTGTTCATACTTACATATAAGTTTAGGGATAGAACCATACTTGGGATGACTTGACAGGATTCCTAAAGACAAAAAGAGTAAATAGGCCTGAGTAACAGTTACACCATTTGTTATTAGGATGTTCAATACACTATGTAATACTTTATGCTTAAAATATCCAAGAAAATGGCACTAAATTATGGTAAAAAATGTAGAGGGGAACAGAGATGAGGCTCAATGGTACAGCACTTGCACTGCATATATGAGGCCCAGGGTTCAATCTCCAGCACCACAAAAATACTGAAGATGCAAAGGGACTATTTCTGCTAGTCATATCTGGGTTCCTCTAATGTGAGATAAAGAAAAAAGCAGTACAGACCATCTTACCTGATGTTACCTTTTTCTGTAACTAGCTTAAATGTGATTTCAAAGGAACAACCAAATTATTTCCATATCAACTGAAATACACAGGAAATCCAAATGACACATATAATTTCTACATACAAGAACAAAAAATATTCTTTAAATCATTTTAGCAGTAAAAATCATTGTACTGGACTCTAAAACAAAGCTCTCGGAAGAGTAATGTAGACCGTCCTGAACCTACGCCAGGCTGTCTTCACCGGGGTAACCTGGGAGGTGGGCGGGTTGAGTTCCCTCCCTGTCCTAGCAGAACCGGCAGCAAAAAAAAAAAACCAGAACTCAATCAACCACAGCTATGCATGCTCAAGGCATTCCTAACTGCTGCTGCTCAAGGCAAATGCCCTACCCACTGTACTATCACTCAGGCTCTGGAAAGGTTTTTGTTTTTAGCCCCTCACCACAGGCTCGGAGGAGCCTTACCCAAAAGGGAACCTGCAGAAGAACCCAGGTACGTGGGACCTGGGACTGAAATCTCCACCCTCACTCAGAGTAGGACTGGGCCTCCTCCCGCCAGTTCCCAAGTTTACCAGTCACACCCACAAACTGCCCCTCATGCCATATAATGTCACCAATGGCCAAGAAGAGAGTGACAAAGGCCTTACCCGTGAGTGAATCTGAGCTATAATCATATTCTAAATTTCAGAATTCCTGAAGCGCATGGCCCGTGGCCATGACCTCTCATACTCTAGCCCACTGATGTCCAAATGTGTAGCACACATTTGTTTGGGTTTGACATGCATATTTGTAATCTCTTATATAAGGGCTTAAATGTTTCCAGAATGAAAGAAAATAATCTTCACACACTTCCTCTTATGGTGGTGGGATTGGTGTTTGAATATTAAATGTAATGAGTTATTGTGAACTTTATAAAAATAAAATTAAATTAAAAAAAAAAAACAACAGAACACTGTACCTTGTCCCATCTCCCCACCACTCCCATTCCTTGGCTGTCATGCCCACGAACTGCCTCCGGGCGCTGTTTAAACACATTAACGACCATGATCCAGACACACACAAATGAATCTCAGAAGAGAGCAGCATAGATGCCTCCAGACCCAAAGTATTTAAAAATTTTAGAATTCCAGGTGCACGTTTACCACTCATAACAAGCAATACAAAATTAACAAGCAATAAAAAATTATTCAGCATCTGCCTGTGGGACAGGTATAGAGTGGTGGTGGGAAAATTTGAAATAATGGTGGTGGGAAGGTGTAACAGTGGTAGGGTTGGTGTTGAAATACCAAATGTATCAATTATAGTGAACAACTTTATGAAAATAAAATTAAAAATTAAAAAACTAGTCAAAGGGCTAAAGCTAACTGAAAATATGAAAATTTCTACACTAACATAAAACTTACTGAAAAATTGAAAGGTAATGAAAGTGAAAGACTCAAATATTTCTCTAAATAATCCATTTCCATTTCCAATTAAAGTTGTTCCCAAAATTGTAACGTTTACTCTAAAAATCATGCAAAACACAAGAGTCAACAACAGCCAAGGTCATTGTTTTTCTTTTAGTGAAGCGAAATAGTTTCTATTTAAGAAATTTAGAGAAACTCAAAGGGAGGAAAAAAAGAGATGTGTTTAAGAGAGAACACGGGCTTCTCCAGAGGGGAAAAACTTAGGCAAAGTGAGACTAAAGTCTAACAAACCTGCAGAACAACTACCACCAGCTAGCAAAGTCTGGAGCAACTAAAACTGTTTTAAGTGCGGGAGTGTCCAGTAACAGATCATACATATGCAATTCTTATGACAACAACGCGCCACAGTGAAGTATGAAATGGCTCTCAAAGTATACTGCAGGCTCAATTTCAGTCCAACAAAGCAGGGGTGTGGGGTGGTCATGTACCTCAATCCTAACAGAATTAAAAACTTCACACTTAAAAACTTCAATATGAAAGATAAAGTGAGTCTTAAAAGCATGGTGGGAAAGACTGTACGGGGGCAAGGCACCTGCTCTTCCCACGCCCCATCAGGGCTCCAACCCCGGCACAGCATGCGTAAGGTCTCCAGAACAAGCCAGGAATAGCCCCTAAGGACGGCAGGGTGTGCCACACCCACCCCAATTAAAAAAAAAAAAAAAAGAAAAGAAAACCCAGCATGTTAGATTATTTTTTTGTTTGGGGGCCACATCTAGTGATGCTCAGGGATTAGCCCAGCTCTACATTCAGCGGTCACTCCTAGCAGTGCTCAGGAGACCATACAGAATGGCAGCGATTGAACCTGGGTCAGCAGTGTCAATGCAATGCCCTACCCACTGTACTATCACTCCAGCTATGGAAAGGTTTTTGTTTTTAGCCCCTCACAGCAGTGCTCAGGTTTAATCCTGCTGGGACTGAGGGACAATATAGGGTGACAGAGAACAAACTGGGTTGGCCACCTGCAAGGGAATCACCCAACCCACTGTAATGTCTGCATGAAAGATTCAAATCGGGGCTGACCGGGAAAGGTGAATTCAGGGCTGAGGCCTGGATTCAAGCCACAGTTCATAGCCCCCTAAGCACCTGTAGGAGTAACTCCCGAGCACTCTGAGAATCTCTGAGCACCAGTGAGTATAATCTAAAATTAAAACAGAAAAATTCTTCATGTCTTTGCAATAAACAAAACCCCCATATGGTTCTATTCTTGGCATCCCGTTTGATAGGTACCCCGAGCACTACCAGGAGTAATTCCCGAGTGCAAAGCCAGGAGTAACCCCTGAACACATGAGATTTTGACCCCCACCCCCCCCACCCCGCAAAAGGTGTTCGTGATAATGCAATGCAAATAAAGCACTAAAGCACTATTAAGAGGGCTAGACAGTTCTGAAGGCTGAACACATTTTACAAGCAGGAAACCCTGTTTTGATCTCTAGCACCACGTGTCCCTGCCTGGAATGGCCCCAAATCAACTCCAAGTGTAGCCCCCAAAACAAAAAACCAGCTAATACACTAGTACTAAGGGTATAAATTGGCTCAGTGTAGAAAAATTGGGAGTAACTTCTAAAAATTTTAACAGTCAAGGCTATCAGGTATAGAAATATAATACAAAAACTACTGCAGTACATACACACTGCCCAAAACTATATGGCAAAAAGAAAAATTAAGTCGACAAAGATACGCAATAATCTGGTTAGCCAGTGATGCGTTGAAAAATTAGCCCTGTATAAAATGTGGATCTGCAAATAAAATTTTAAAAAGATTATAGAAAAACAAAACAACAACAAAAAAGTCCTGAGCCAAAAAGATAGTACAGTGGGTAGGGCATCTGCCTTACATGCAGCCAACCCAGGTTTGATCCCTGGCACCCCATATGGTTCCCTGAATCCTGCCAGGGTAATTTCTGAGCACATAGCCAAGTGTAAGCCCTGAGCATTGCTGGGTGTGGACCCAAAAGAAAACACAATTTTTTTATGTAAGCCTATTTTCATGATATAAATACTCACACCATGACTAATTTCAAACATCAAAGATTTAAAAACTAGTATTTTGTCCAAAGTATACTTTCAATACTGTGAGATACATTCAGTGGCGTGGCAAACTTGCTGGTACCAATTCTGGAAGGCTGATAGTTATAACTTTAGGAAACTTAGAGCCAGAGACAAAAGATAAAACAAGAAATAACGTGCATGCAAGGCAAGTGGCCAACCCCAGTTCGATCTCCAGACAGCCAGGCACAGAGCCAGAAAGAGGCCCTAAGCACCAGATGGGGCCCTACACTCTTACCCCCAGCCCCACTTTTAACAACAACAAAAAGAACTTGGCAAGCTACTGACTGATTCAGTAGGTCTGGGATGGGGCCTACAAATTTTCATTTCCAGCAAGTTCCTAGACACGATACTGATGACCTCCCTAGACGAGGTTTGTTTCTATTACCTCTCTGCAAACCAATCACAGGCTTTTAGTTATTTTCTCATTAATGTTATTACAGTTCAGGACATTAAATTCTCAAATCAAGACATTTGAGTGAGTGGGCTGTAGAGACGTAACTTTTCTAATATGGAAAATGATGAATAATAAAAATACATGTTTATCTAAAAGTTAGAAAATTACACAATATACAAAGTTCTAAAATAACTTTAAATATTTACCTTTACTGATTAATCCTTGAGTAATTAACATACTTGTTGCAGCCAAAGGAACAGCTATAGGAGAAAAACGAACTTGTGAACATCAACGAAAAGAAAAAACTGACTGAGTTCATTAGGATACAGACACTCATAAGGAACACCATTTAGGAAGCATGTTGTACAGTTAGGACCCTTAAAAATAAGACTTTCTTGCAAATTTTACTATATATAATGTGGAAGGAAAAAGCATTTTAAATTTAAGAAAACACTACAGAACATGAAATGGTGTCATTCACAATCTCAATTTTTAGGCTGTGAAAGCTCTCTCATATTAAAACAATATACTAAGAAGCCACCAAAAGTTACTTCTGGAGTAGAAAAAGAAAGAATGAGGAAAGACAGGACTTTTATTACAAGTAACAATTACCAAGTAATTATTAAATCCCATGGTCTAAGTGTGTGTGTGGGGGGCGGGGTCAGGAGGACAAAAGAGGCTTCTAGTGCAGTTGGGGGTACTGAGTAATTTTTCTCAAAAGGCCAAGTACATTTAGGAACTTCTGCCCTAAACGCCTATTTGTATTATATCATGTTTTATCATCTCTCTCCATAAGATAAATACTGTTACCACCCTTTCAATAATGTTTATTTAAAAAGCATTAACTTTTTATTTTTATTACTTTAGGGGGCATTTCCAGCACTGCTGGGGAACCTGACCTGGTGGCCACTCCCAGTGATACTGGGCTCAACCTCATGGCCTTGCAGGGCACAATGCTGGGACAGTACTGAGGCTCAATGGCCACACAATGGTGCACAGGGGGCACCCTGGAGAAGGGGGTGGTATTTATCGCCCTCTCAAAGATAGTGAATCATTGCTACTACAAGGGCAGGTTCAGACTGATGAAGCTTCTCAGACACCGAATCTCTACAGTTCTAAATCTGACATATTTGTGCACAATAATAGGGTTACTGGGGCAAGAGTTTAAAAAAGATTGTACTTAATATGCTACTTATTCTACTCCAGTGCATCCTTAAAAACTAATTATTTATGGGGTCAGGAGATAGCCCAAGGGGGTGGAGTGCAACCCTAGATGCAGAGGTCCTAGGAGGTTGATTTCCAGCACCACATGGCCACTGAGCAGGACTGAAGTCTTGGTGGTCCCCCCACACTGCTGCTGAGCCCTAGAAGCTGCCCCGGAGCCTCCGGAGCACTACTTAGGAGATCCCTTAAATAAAACCCCCTAAAACTGAAATATATACATGCACATGTCTCTTGTATTCAACTCTAAGACACTCAAAATTAAGAAATGAGTTTTTCCCTCATCACATTAAACAGAATTTTCTGAGGAGCCTGCATGTTTTTCAGACAGAAAATATGCAGAAGATTCACCAAAGCAGCCTGAGACCCCCACTCCAGGCTGGCACCTAGAAACCTGGCCGGTAAAAAGTTCCCCATGTTAATGTTTTATATAAAACAAGTGGCTTGCTGTGCCTAAACTGCTGTCCCAACAGCTTATGCAGACTGGCCAGAGAGTGAGTTTAAAGGGCTGCCACATCTGCATGCAGGCTGATTCAACGCCAGAGCACATAGGCCCAAGCACCACCAGGTGTAGGAGGGGGATGGGGAGGAGAAAAGGAAGAAATTCCTATTGCGGAGACTGGAGAGAGCATGCTCAAAAACCTGGAGTGCAGGAGAAGGAGAAGGAGAAGGAGGAGGAGGAGGAGGAGAGGGAGGAGGAGAGGGAGGAGGAGGAGAGGGAGAAGGAGGAGAGGGAGAGAAGAGGAGGAGGAGGGAGGAGGAGGAGGAGGAGGAGGAGGAAGGGATTGCTCATCCTCTGGTTCTCAATTATTTTCCCCTTAGCTATGAGGTCAGTAAACCTAGCCCAGAATCCCACCAAAGTGCACTCTGTTCAAGTGTTTGTTATATCCCATGTTCTATATCATCTGAAATTAAACCAACTCATTAAAAAAAAAAAAAAAAACCTGGAGTGCTTGGTTCCTAAACAATGCCAGGTGCACCCACTAATGGGAATTAAAAAAAAAATTCTTAATGCAGCTATGTCCTAAACCAACTCAAAGTGTTTTATGAGTTCACTCTGAACTACTTCATAAAGCTACTTTTATTTAAAAACTGCATTCATAAAGCTTATCTTGGGGCTGGAGTAATAATACAGCAGGTAAGGCTTGCACGCAGTCAACCCAGGTTTGATCCCTGACATCCCATATGGTCCCCTGAGCACCACCAGGAGTTAATACCTGAGTGCAGAGTCAGAAGTAACCTCTAAGCTTTACTGGATATGGCCCAAAATACAAACAAAAATCTTATCTTCCAGGTACAGTAACATACACTGTTAAGCATCATTACCAGGATCATACAGCTAAATTACCAAAGTTTTGGGGGTTTTTTTTTGCTTTTTGTGTCACACCGGTAATGCACAGGCATTACTCCTGGCTGTGCTCGGGGGGACCAAATGGGATGCTGGGAATCAAACCCAGGTCAAGTGCGTGCAAGGCAAATGCCCTATCCGCTGTGCTATCACTCCAGCTTGTCTGTGACAAACAGCATGTCTGAAAGAACTTATCAGGTGAGCAACTCTAAAGTGTGTTCTAAACTAAGAATGTGCTTAATGCTGCTTTCTCTTTATCACCCTATTTAAGGTGCCTCATGAGAAACCAGGAGCTGGTGGTGCAGTAACATTCCATAAAGATATGGAATCATTCAGAGGGTATGAAGCAATAGCACAGCGGGTAGGGCATTTGCCTTGCACGTAGCCAACCCAGGTTCGATTCCCAGCATTCAATATGGTCCCCCGAGCACCGCCAGGAGTAATTCCTGAGTGCAGAGCCAGGAGTAACCCCTGAGCATCACTGAATGTGACTCAAAAGCAAAAAAAAAGAAAAAAGAAAAGCAGAAATGAGCCTAATTTTAATCATATCATGGTTAAAAGTATAGCATTAAAAATCACAAGTTTCTGTTTCAGAAATGTATCTTCAAGTTCAGACATCTCAATCCACCAGGTAATTTAATAACATGTATCAATCTCTGGTTCTTCCTCTATAAAGCAAAGATAACACCAATCTTTTTGGGTTGTTTCTACATGATCTTTGTATTACCCATAAGTGACAGCTATATGGATAGCTACTATGGAGAATTTGAGATTGGCATTATGCCTTAACCCCTGTACTCTCTCGCTGTTCTTATGTCAGCTCTTACCATTATTAACGTAACTACTATATGGTCTTTAAAAAGTTACAGGAATTATTACTTAGGAAATGCAGAATTCTATCTCCTTAATCTCACTTAGCCACAGCCATACTATATCAAAGTACTGATTTTTTTCCTGTCATTATAACTACATACTTCTCCTTTTTTTTGGGGGGGGTCCACATTCAGCTGTGCTTGAGGCTTACTT
This sequence comes from Sorex araneus, assembly GCF_027595985.1. Classification (NCBI taxonomy): domain Eukaryota; kingdom Metazoa; phylum Chordata; class Mammalia; order Eulipotyphla; family Soricidae; genus Sorex; species Sorex araneus. The sequence continues at coordinate 179,583,262 of NC_073306.1, read as the reverse complement.
TGGTCTCTGTGCTCAGAGGACCATAAGCAGTGCCAGAGATTAACCCAGGTCAGTAAAGTGCAGAGCAAAAGCCTTACTCACTGTACTGGATCGTTAGCTCCATAAACCTCATAGTCTAAATCAAATTTCATTAAGAAGTTTAACTTACACCTGAACCAGAAGCTTTCATCATTGCATTCTGCAAAGACTCTTCTTTCTTCTTCTGTTGGAATGTAGTCAGCCCCAATGTCTTTTTAATAAAAGGCAAAAAAAAAAAAAAAAAAAAAAGCAAACAAAAAACACCAAGTCAGCACACATTAAGATGCCCACAGGAAAACTAAACCTACACAATTAGCCTAGTATGAACGAAACATAACCACATCACTTATTACTGAAATAACCGGGTTTATGGACTTGACTTTAAACGAAAATTAATGCTAGCATCAGCTTATCAACTATGTATTGAGTATAAGGCTAAATGATATTTGGAGACTCCTTAGTGAAATGATTAAGAATTTCAGAACAACAGTAGATCACTAAATCAAGTGTGCTTGGAGTAACTGCACACACATTTATGAAGTCAGCACAGCTGCTACTATTACTCAAGGGCATGGAATTCCTCTACACAGAAAGTGCTTCTGGTTATAAAGGCATTAACTGATAGTTACGGGGAATTGGTCTTGGAACTTCTGCATTCGGCTCTCGGAAATCAGCCCTCCCATTCATCTTTCCTGCATCAAAAAAAAAAAAAACAAGTTTTAGAAATAATTATGACAGGCTTAAGTGAATCAAAGCATAACACAGCAGAATCACCAGTCTCCATACACATCAATCAATATTTACTAAAGAATACATCTAAGAAACTTGGCATAGTAAGGATACTGAGCTAGATTACAAAGACACAGACATAACTCAGAACTGATTAATCCCTCACTCACCTATTTACATTAGGTCCTTTCACTGGGGAAAGGAAAAAGGGGCGATGCTTTCTCAGTATTTTCCAACTAATTATATCGTGTCAAAAGTAATTAAGCATAAAAGGAATACCAGTACAATAAACGTGTTTCCCCTAGAAGGAGGCTAATCTCACATTGTCGTTAGGTATTGGTCCTTTGAGAAATATATGCCCCAGGATTACCATCATCTCCCAAAACATTAGAGGAGGGGAAAAGAAAAATCTCAAATCATCTAGGGGCTTCCATTTTTTTTTTTTCAAAGGAAGAATCGCCAGGAAACACTCTCTTCCGCAGAGCCCTACAGTCCCGTTAAACAAAGAGTAACAAAGACTTCCCCGCCGCGTCCACCCGTGTCCTCGGGACTCCCCGCCCGCCCCGATGAAGAGACCTGGACCAAGGCCGGCCATTTTTTTTTAAGTGCACGCCAAGAACGTGCATTTTCTTTGTCCTGATCCCAACGTTTCACGCCCCGCGTGGTCTCAAAGCCCCCCTCCCACCCCCCCCCGAACCACGTAGCACTGTCGTCCCGTTATTCATCGGTTTGCTCGAGCGGGCACCAGTAACGTCTCCAAGGGAGACCTGTTGTTACTGTTTTTGGCATATCGAATAGGCCGCGGGTGGCTCGCCAGGCTCTGCCATGCGGGCGGGAATCGAACCCGGGTCGGCCGCGTGTGCAAGGCAAACGCCCTACCCGCTGTGCTACCGCACCAGGGCCACGCAGTCTGCGGAAAGCGCCACCGATCTGCACGCGCTGAGAAAAGGGACCGAGCGGGAGGCCGCGGTCGGGCCGCCCCACCCCCACCCCGCCCCGCCCCCACCCCGCATTCCACGAGGCCGGGCGGTGCTCGCAGGGGCTGTGGGGGTTGGGGGGGACGCGGAGAGGGCAGCGGAGGAGAGATAGGGCCCACGGGGCCCACGGACCGACGGAGGGACGGGAAGCCTCGTGTCGCGTCGCGTCGCCCCGCCGCGCCCCGCCGCCGCCGCCCCGTCTCCCCCTCACGCGGCCCGCGCGGCGGGCGGGAAGATGGCCGAAGGCGCACCCACCTGCGACGGCGCGGCGAGCAGCGCGGCCCGAGGGCGCAGAGCAGCCCGGACGGGGAGGGGAAAGGCGCCGCGAGGCCCGCGACCAGCACGGCGCGGGTGGGGGCGGGGTGCGGGCCGCGACGCGTCCGCCGAGAAGTCACCCAGCCGCGGGCTCAAGATGACCGCCACCCGGAAGCACTGGCCGCCTGCGCCGGAAGTGACGTCGGCACTCGCGGCGGGGTCAGAGGCGGGCCGCCGCGGGATAGGCGCGTGCGCCTGCGCCGTCGCCCCGCCCCTCGGCGTCTCCCTTCTGCCTCCTCCCTCCTCCCTCGTCCCGGGTCCCCGTGTGCTCGGCACCTCGCAGGTGGCCCTGCTGAACCCCCACCCCCACCCCGGAGTTAGCGACCTCCACCACCTTCATGGCCCTTCCCTGGACCCCCGGGTGAAAGAAAACCTTGGCTTTGGCAGCTCACTGATCTCTCTTGGGATCGGTTGCCTGGACCCTTCTGACTTTCCTTTACTAAGGATCCCCTTTTCTTGGACCCCTCTGGTTTTAATTCATGCTATTCACTTTGTCTCTTAAGTATATTTTGTTTTTGTTTTTTTAAGTAAGTTCTAAATAACGTCCTTGTTGAGCACACGAGCGCCTGGCTGGCAAGATCGTTTGCACCCAGCTTCCTATTAGTTCTAGAATTTGGGGAATGCTATATACCTCTCCGAGCCTCTGGTTTTTCTCTCATCTGGAAAATGAAAATGACACCTATTTCTTAGGGTTAGCAGGAGTGAAGTAACGTGTCGACAAAGAAGCAGTGGCTCCCGGGGAGTCTCTAGAAATGGGACAGTCTACACTTGGATGGGAAGTTCCAGACTTCATCAGCCTCAAGCCACCACACCCAGCCCCCATTCTTTCCACAAATATGTACTGGTGCCTATTAGGAGCCAGATGCCAAAAGTTAGCGGTGATTCAGTGAGCGACCAGTACTGCCAATTTGTTTCATCAACTCAGAGAAACCACTCTGGTTTCTCAGCTCTTTCTGAACCTCTCCGTCACCATCTTTAATTCCGATTTTTCCTCCTATATACAGCTCTTATAGAGCTGCCCTAAATTTATTCTCCCACACACAGTTAAGAGAAACTGTCTAGTATTGCAGAGATAGTACATGAGGTGAACCCCAAATACCCAGTCCTGTACACAGAGCCAAGAGCAAACTCTGGGTCTGCAATATGTGTCCACTTCCCAGACACCTATCCACCAAAAGAGCCTATGATAATTGAGCTAAAATACAAATTCAACCCTCAGACTTCTTCCTTGATCATTCCCACCCTGTACAACAGTGAAGACCCTGCATGGCTTATCTTATATCCCCCCCTAGCCTCTCTTGCAGTGTTCACCTGTAAAATTGCACCTGGAACCTGCATTCACTCTTCCCTGTAGGCTGCTCCTCCTACCTTATCAACACTCCTCTTGTTTTGTTTAGGAAATACACCTAATGCATGGGGAGTATTTCTTGGTTGCGTTTGGAATCACTGGTGATGTTTCGGGGATCAGAAGTGCAGGGGGCTTGAGCCCGGGCATCCTGCATGTAGAGAAGGCATTCAGTTTTGTGAGCTCTCCTTCCAGCTTTGTCTTGAAGACTCTTAATGTTTCCAGAACTTGTTTTTATGTACATCCTTGGTTGAAACCTACTTTGTGAAACTTCCCTGAAACCTTTCCCAGAGAGTTCATCACTCTTCCTTCTCAGCACTTTCCCACATGGTACACATCTCTGTAATGCATTGTCCTTATGATTGCCTGCCTCTGTTGCAGAGTGTCTGAAGGACGAAGACTGAGATTTGAGATTTACAAAGCACCACACATTCAAGTGTAGACCTAAGGCCATTAATAGTAGTAATTAATACACATTGTTTACCCAGGATATGCTAAGCCATATCTGGGCCCATGATATTTTGCAACTGCTGTTCCTTTTTCCCTCTGCTACAGATGTTCACGTGGTTGGCGTGACCACATCAAAGAGCCTTTCTCTTGTCTCACAATTCAAATAGCACCCTCGTCTGGTGGGAAAATAACGTAAGTGGCAGAGTTCATGGCCCAGCTTGGTCCCCACACCCCATGCCCCACCCCAGCTCACCAACACCACGAAGTATAGCCCTGCTGGTTCCCAACACTGGATGTGTGACCTTCTTTTAAACATTTTCAAATTGGCCTAAGAAGACAGTGCAAATGGCAATTATAGTTGCCATGCAAGCTGGAGGCCCAGATTTAATATCCAGCAAATCTGATCCCCTTAGTACCACTGGGAGTGACCACATGGAATAAACCCCAAGCTCACGAGCTCATGAGCACTCGAACACTGAGTAGTTCCTAAGCACTGCCAGTGACCCCCAAACAAAAAGATTGTAGGTTAACATGGGGTTTGTCCTTTTAGCCTTGCCGCAGGGAACTTAGTTTACCTTAGACAGTGGCCTTTCTGTATGGACACAGGAAGACAGTTAATAATATGCTTTGTAACTTGGGAGCTGATTGACTCCAATAATATTTACTCTTGGGTATCTGCTTTCTCAACTCAGTTGCCCTTAGTTCCTAACACCCCAAAACCAGGGTCCCAATGAGGGATGGAATGGACCCAGGGCAATCTGTGAGCTACTTTGGCATCGAAATGGGCCAGGCCAAAGCGCCACAACACTCAACTATAAGTTGAGAGCATGATCATAGACAAATGCTGTCATGATCCAAAAGTAACGACGAGACTAAGACCCTGCTGAGTTAGGAAGACTAACCTGGCCTGAGGACTGTGATCTGGAATATATAGTGAATGTCCTCAGGAAGAACCAAACTTTAAGTCTGATATATGTCTTACTGTGCTCATACAGAATGACATTGCTAGAAATATTAGTAGTAAATTTACTATAACTATTTAAGCGGATTACTAGCTAAGGAAGGAAGAAAGGGACACACCCTGACACACCCTTGTTTGGACTCCACCCTTGAGCGGATCTCCTTAGATAAGATTTCCTTAGATGAGATTTTGTTAATCTCCTCGAGAAAGGGTCTTACCCTTCTTTGTTGATTTGTTAATGTTCAACCCACCTTTGTGTTACCGCCCTATGTAATTTGCTATATAACCTGAGACTGAAGGACAAGACAGGGGCACTGACAGGAGACAGAAGAAGACAGAAGAGACAGAAGGAAAAGACGACACAAGAGAAGACACAGAAGACACACGGGAAGACACAGAAGCGAAGGAGACAACACAGAAGACAAAGAAGCAGAGACAGAGAGGTCGCAAGAGACCGGAGGAGAGACTACAGAGACAGAGACAGAGAGACAGACAGAAGAGAGCACAGCGGCACACTTAGAAGCAGAGCACAAGGAGAAGCGGTCAGGACCCGGTCCTTACACAGTGACTCAAGAACACCAAACGCCAGCGAGCGGCGCGTGCGAGAAAGAGCTGCCCTGAGTGCCCGCCGGCGAGATGCATCATTGTGTCTCCCCCTCCCACATGCGCCGCCTTTATGATTTTTTACAGCTGGCGTCCCTGGCGTCCCATTTATAATATGTAAAAGCACCCCAAATCATTTCTCAGTTCCCTCATTTATTGCTTCCATAGCACTCATCATGATAGAAGATATTTGTTTAAAATATCAACCTGTGACTAGGAGAGAGCAGAAAGGGCTGGAGTACATGCTTTGCACAGGGAAGGTGGCGTCAAACCCCAGCTCCCCATGGGACACTGAGGACTACCAAACACAACCCTGGAAACTCAATCCCCCGTGCTACCAGGTGGTCCCAAAACAAAGCAAAATTAGTGCTTCCCCCTTCCCTGCAGTGACTGAGGGTTGCACACGCGGCCACATGTGGCGCTCGCCCGGCAGACCATGGTGCTCGCACACAAACTCGCCACTCTGCACACTCCAGTCACTGAAACGCTTCCCTCGCTGAGGACCCCTACGCGTTCTCCTTTCATTTGCGCTCCTTTAGGTGTGCTGCTCACGCACATGCGCACATGCTCCCAGGGTCCAGTGAGCTGAGGCACACAAGTCATGGCTGTGGCACTTGCCACACCTTATCACAGGGTTGGTACACGGCACAACCCACCCGTTCTGCCCCACAGTTTACATTTCCTGCCATGGCACTCACCTGGCTTTTAAATGTGTCATGCTCGCCAGGGGTCAAAACCTTTCTCTGGTGGTCTGTAGAGCAGCTGGGGAAATCACAGCAGAGATTCTAGGCTTGTGATGGGCACAGGGGTTTCACTTGTGACATACACTTGCAAGGAGCCACTCCTTTTTTTTTTTTTAATTGAATCACCATGAGATGCAGTTACAAAGCTTTCATGTTTGAGTTTCAGTTGTACAATGATCAAACATCCATCCCTCCACCAACATCCCCAGTACCCCCCCTCATCCCAGCCCTCCCCCTGCCTCTATGGCAGACCATTTCCCCCATACTTTCTCTACTTTGGGGCCTTATGGCTTGCAATGCAGATACTGAGAGGCTATCACTTTTGGAAGGAGCCATTCTTAAACCACTGTGCTTTTCCTCCTGGCTCAATAAATATTCTACCTACACACACACTTTTTTGGTTTGTTTGTTTGGGCCATGCTCAGCTTCGCTCAGGGCTTACTCAGGCCGTGCTCAGGTGGCACTCAGGGGATTGAACTCAGATCAGCCATGCGCAAGGCAAGTGCCTATCCACTGTACTATTTCTCCGGACCCAAAAGAAACATCTTAAAATTAAAAGACACCCTACTGAATGGGAGAAAATAGTCATTCACGCCACACCATGCATCAGAGAGAAGACTAAAACCCAAGATCTCTAAATAATTCTCAAAGTTTCTATTTTTAACAAACTCTATTGGGCCACAAAAGAGAAGAGTTGAACAGGCAGCAACTAGAAGGATAATTAATGGCATATAGCAGGTTCCTTAGCTGGGATCTTTGGTAGGCCACAATTATTCATCGATTCATTCAGCTTGGGGCATGAGCTCTGGGCAGAACCCACAGTGGCAAATGCCTGCAGTTGTGAGCAATCATTTTTAAGGTCCTCAGAGAGTACCACTAGGGAGTCAAATGTAATAATATGCCTGGTGGTACTCACAGGTGTTAAGAAGGAGAATGGGAAAGATTCAGCACTTCACCCTCTAAGTGTCAGAAATTCTACCCAAAGGCACACTGCTTGCCAACCCTGGACAAGAGCTCTTCAGGCTAAGGGGATTTCTGTTCTAGATGCTCAGGGAGTATAACACACCCACGGTGCTGATGATAAGGTCAGAGCACCAGAAGAAAGGGCAAGGCCGCTGCTGAGGGCAGTTCCAGGGGGTAGACTCAGAGAGCAGCCCTGAATCTCACAAGGTGTCACTGTCATTGGACATGTCTGACCTTTTTCAGTTGATATGTCCCTTTCTTTATGGAGCCCAGGCCATGCAAATTAAGAAAATATTACTTTGACATACTTGAAATAAAAGGGATCATAGAGATAATACAGTGGTTGCCTTGCACGCAGCCAACCAGGGTTCAAATCCCTGTCATCCCACATGGTCTCCAGAGCTTGGAGTAATCCCTGAGCACTGCCAAGTGTGGCCCAAAAACTTGAAAAAAAAACCCATTGGACCTTGCTGACCAAGTTTGATCTTTAGTGCCCCTATGGTCCCCTGAGCACCGCCAGGAGTGATTCCTGAGAACTGAGCCAGGAGTGAGCCCTGAGCACAGTTGGGCATTGCCCATAAATAAGAACAATGCCCCCCACTCCAGTTTGCTTCACTTACAAAGAAAAAACAAAAACTACTGATAAAGGCTGGCAGCCCCCAGGGATGTTGGCCCAGTGGTAGAGGTCTCCTTGCATGTCTGAGCCTGTGAATTCCATTTCTGAGTGTGATCCCAGACATCACAACAGATGCACTTTCTCAACACTACAACAACAAGAACAACAAATCAGAGTGCTAGGGATGTAGCATACACTTTGTATCTAAGAAGGCTCAACCTCCAAAAAAGGTAGGTCATCATTAAAATGTTTGTCAGTGGGCCAGAGAGATATTACAGCAGGTAAGGCACTTACCATGCATGAAGCTGATCTGGGTTCAGTCCTTGGCACCATCTCTGGTCCCCAGAGCACTGCCAGGACTGATCCCTGAGCATAGAACCATGAGTAGTTCTTGAGCTCAGTGAGAAGTGACCCCCAGAGCAATACACACACATGTGTGTATGTGTGTGTGTATATATATATATGTATTATATATATATATATACACATATATATTTTTTTAAAGTCTTGTCAGGGTATGGGAAGTTGGCCCAAAGCACTGAGGTGCATGTTTTGTATGTGGAAACATGACTTCAATCCAAAGCAATAACGAGAGTAACTCCTGAGCACCTAGCAGGGCATAAGTAACCACCCAAGCACCACCAGGAGTAACCCCAAAATCAGGGGAGAAAAAGTATTGTCAGGAAATATTGATAGTTATTTCAAATTTAAACCTAATATTTAATGTCATAGTTAAAGAAGCAAGCACATAGGCTGGAGCGATAGCACAGCGGGTAGGGCATTTGCCTTGCATGCAACTGACATGGGTTCGATTCCCAGCATCCCATATGGTCCCCTGAGCACTGCGAGAAGTAAGTCCTGAGTGCAGAGCCAGGAGTAACCCCTGTGCATAGCCAGGTGTGACCCAAAAAGCAAGAAAAAAAAAAGAAGCAAGAACAGGTTTTAAAATATTTCAAAGTCTTTTAAAGTTCAGTGTTTATTTTATACAACCAATGTTATCTTTTATTCTTTCCTTGCATTTTTAATTTCATTTTTTTGTCACAATCATACTATAAGTAAATACCTACACATATATGTGGAAATGTATATGTATATATTTACCTTCTAGAGTTGACCCCATCATCTCTAATTTATTTTAATGCACTGCATAAATACTGTTTATCCTTCTGTTTGTTGGGATGTGAAAAAGGTTGGTACAAACACAGAACTTCTGAGCAGAGAAAAAAAGAGAGAGACACAGATGGTGCATAGATGGATGAATCTGTTGGCCTAAATAGGGAGTAACAAAGGCAGGGGAGGGGCTGGAGCAATAGCACAGCGGGTAGGGCATTTGTCTTGCATGAGGCCAGCCCAAGTTCAATTCCCAGCATCCCATATGGTTACCTGAGCACCAGCAGGGGAAAATCCTGAGTGCAGAGCCAGGAGTTACCCCTGTGCATCACTGGGTGTGACCCAAAAAAGAAAAAAAAAAAGGCAGGGGAGGTGCAAAGTGTAGGCCAGTTCCTGTGTTTGTAATAGAAGGATAAGGGAGGGAGTTACAGATGTTGGTAAGAGGATGATTGACATGATGAAATCACAGTGGAGTAGGCAATGAACAAAGACAACCAGATAGAATAAAGTTAAGGGTTCTGGGCAAAGGAGAGAGTAAAGGGGTAAGGTGCTTGCTTTGTATCCTGCCCACCACAGTTTGATCTCCAGCATCACATGTGGTCCCCAGAGCACTTACAGGGGTCAGTCCCGTACACAGAACCAAGAATGACCCTTGAGTGTCAGTGGGTGTGCACCCCTAAAGTTAAGAGTCTTGGTAATAACTCAAGTGCAAAGCATAGGAATGCATGGGGTGATCTGTGTGAAACAGCAGGAATGAAGAATCAACTCACTAGTTAGACAGACACTAGAATGTGATTGTTTCTTATTCTACACCACCACCAAGGGCTTTGTCATCACTGAAACAGAGGTGATAGGAAATGAAAAGGGAGCAGCAGAGGTGGGCCTTGCCAGGAATTCAGAACTGCTGACTGATTCCAGTTAGATTTCCTCTTAGCCACAAGAGTAGGAAATTTGAAGATTTCCCCAAATGCTGAAGAAGCGCCTCTGAGGAGTAGAAGGAAGTGACTGGGAGATTATTGGTCACTTTGTCAGACAGAGACAGTTTAGTCTACCAGCTTTGGGAGTCAAATCTCAATTGATTGATTGATTGATTGGTTTCGGTTTTGGGTCAACCCTGGAGGTGCTCAGGGATTACTCCTGGTCCTGCACTCAAAGATCACTCTTGGCAGGCTTGGAGAACTATATGGCATGCCAGGATCTAACACTGGCCATTGGCATGAAAGGCAAGCACTCTACTTGTTGTACTCTCTCCAGCCCTTTTTGTCTTGGGTTTTTCTCCCAAACCTGGATTGGCCACATGCAAGGCAAGTGCCCCCCCCCACTGTATCTTTATATCTTTAAAATATTTGTTAAATGTTCATGTTGAATTAGATTGGAGCGATAGCACAGTGGGTAGGGCGTTTGCCTTGTACGCAGCCAACCCGGGTTCTATTCCTCCATCCCTCTCAGAGAGCCTGGCAAGCTAACAAGAGTATCCCGCCCGCACGGCAGAGCCTGGTAAGCTACCCGTGGTGTATTCGATATGCCAAAAACAGTAACAACGAGTCTCACAATGGAGACGTTACTGGTGCCCGCTCAAGCAAATTGAACAATGAGACAGCAGTGTGACAGTGCAGTGCTACATTCTAGTTGCACTTTATTTATTTATTTTTAATTTTTTTTTTTTGCTTTTTGGGTCACACCTGGCAATGCTCAGATTGCTCTTGGCTCTGCACTCAAAAATCACTCCTGACAGTGCTCAGGGGACCTTATGGGATGCTAGGAATCGAACCCGGGTTGGCCGAGTGCAAGACAAACGCCCTACCCGCTGTGCTATTGCTCCAGCCCCTCTAGTTGCACTTTAAAACCAAGCAGTTTATATTTATCCAGGTTACCTCAACCAGCAGTACTCTGGGGCTACTCCCACTTCCATGCTCTGGAGCTGCTCCTGACAGTGCTCAGGGGACCATATATAGTCCAGGATTTGAACTATTGTTACGGATACAGCTGCCTGTAAGGCAAGCACCTTAACCTCTGACCTATCTGTGTCTGGATTTTGAAGGGTTTTTTTTTGTGAGGAGGAGCTTGAGGAGGGCAGGGTGGTCTGGGGCTGCATCCAATAGTACTCAGGGACTACTCCTGAGTCTTGCTTAGGGAGCACTGCTGGGAAGGCTCAGGAGACATTTTCAGATTAATGTGGTGCCTGTGTCGGGGATTGTGTCGAGGAGGGGGGAGTGCTCCTCATTCAAGGCAAGTGCCTTGCCCCTCCCCTATTATCTCTACATCCTCCCAAAGTTCATTTTTTAGGGCAATATCGTGCTTCCAAAAAAAAGAAATACTCTGATGAGCACTGCTGGGTGGGCTCTAACTCCCAGCAAGACCATTTCTTTGTTCTTTCCTTGACATCCGCTCAAGTCTCTGCAATAACAAGCATCTCACTGGTTCTCACATGCAGAACCCACTTTCTAAGGAGAGTTTTTCCCACAACGTGAGGACTCTTTAGGCTGAGACTTGTCACTGCCATGAATATTCAAAGAAAGTCTCTCTGAATAGCCAGCCCTTGTTTCCTTCTTGCCTGGCAGGTCCATTTGCAGGCCAAGGAGGCCGAAGGGAAGCCCCTGTAGGAACTGACCCTTGCTACAAGTGCTGCTCCTGCTGTCAATCAACACGAAGGCCATCTGTCCCCACAGAGATGTCTGGAGCCGTCGTGCACATCTGCTGTGGTTTTTATTTTAAGGTCAGTTAGAGAGACACGAAAAGCGGGGGTATGAGTTAAGGGAGCAGAGTGCAGCTGTGTGAAGCAGCATTTACATTTTTTTGCAGCTGGGTCCTACATGTCAATCTCACTTTTCAAATTATTTCTTTTTATTAGATAAGAACCACAGACTGAATAATTCATAGAATAATAATAGCTCCTTAGAGAGCAGACCTTAAAATTTTGTTCTCTGAACATGTAAAAAAATACAGAGAGCTAAAGAATTCTGATCAAATTCGAGCTAGTCAAATATTTAAACATTTAAAATATTTAAATAATTATTCATGACTTCCAATTAAAAGAATATATCACATGGAAATCTTTTGGACTGGAGCGATAGCACAGCGGTAGGCAAACGTGAGGACTCTTTAGGCCTTACATGGAGCCAATCCGGGTTCGATTCCCCCGCCCCTTTCTGAGAGCCCGGCAAGCTACCGAGAGTATCTCACCCGCATGGCAGAGCCTGGCAGGCTTCCCTTGGCATATTCGATATGCCAAAAACATTAACAACAGGGGCTGGAGCAATAGCACAGCGGGTAGGGCATTTGCCTTGCATGCGGCCGGACCCGGGTTCGATTCCCAGCATCCCATATGGTCCCCTGAGCACCGCCAGGAGTGATTCCTGAGTGCAGAGCCAGGAGTAACCCCTGTGCATCGCCAGGTGTGACCCCAAAAAGCAAAAAAAAAAAAATTAACAACAAATCTCACAATGAAGACGCTACTGGTGCCCGCTCGAGCAAATCGATGAGCAACAGGATGACAGTGACAGTGACAGTGATGGAAAACTTTTAAGAACTTGGACTCCCTGGGCTGCAGCCAGTCCAGGGTGTGGGGTGCTTGCCTGGCAGGTGGCAGGGCTCCCTGAGCACAGGAGAGACTCCTGAGCACAAAGTCAGAAGTAGCCCCTGAGCACCGCCAGGTACCGCCCAATCCACCACCCCTCTCCTAAAAAGCAAAACAAAACTTAGACTCAGGAGCCAAGAATTTTCTGATATAGAAGGACATTTGCTTTGTTATCCGTCAAAAAAATGCTAGAATTTTCAGACTAGAAACCTAAAGTATTAATGGTTTTGAACCATTTTGTCTATACCCATCTTAAATTCACCAGAAAACAGAAACAATTTTTCTTAATTGGAAGTTATGAATAATTATTTAAGTATTTTAAATGTTTAAATATTTGACTAGCTTGAATTTGATCAGAATTCTTTTTTTTTAAATTTTATTGAATCACCATGAGATAGTTACAACTTTCAGTTTGGGTTACAATCACACAATGATTGAAAACCCATCCCTCCACCAGTGCATATTCCCCACCACCAATATCCCTTGTAACCCCCCCCTTTCCCACCCTCCCCCTGCCTCCATGGAAGACAATATTCCCCATACTCTCTTCTACTTTTGGACATTATGGCTTGCAGCACAGACACTGAGAGGTCATCCATATTTGGCCCATTATCTACTTTCAGCATGCATCTCCCATCCCGACTGATTCCTCCAGCCATCATTTTCTTAGTGATCCCTTCTCTATTCCATCTGCCTTCTCCCCTCCACTCATGAAGCAGTTTTCCAGCTACAGGGAAATCCCCCCGGGCCCTTGTATCTACTGTCTTTGGGTGTGAGCCTCATGTGATGTTATTCTATACTCCACAAATGAGTGCAGTCCTTCTATGTATGTCCTTCTCTTTCTGACTCATTTCACTTCGCATGATACTCTCCATTTATAAGCAAATTTCATGACTTCATCTCTCCTAACAGCTGTATAGTATTCAATTGTGTAGATGTACCAAAGTTTCTCATCTGTTTTAGGGCACTCGGGTTGTTTCCATATTTTGGCTATTGTGAACAGTGCTGCAATGAACATATAGGTACAGATGTCATTTCTACTGTGCTTTTTTGCATCCTAGGGATATATTCCCAGAAGTGGTATTGTGGGGTCATATAGAAGCTCAATTTCTAGTTTTTGAAGGACTGTCCATATTGTTTTCCAGAAGGGTTGGACCAGTCAGCATTCTCACCAACAGTGAAAGAGTGTCCCTTTTTCTCCACATCCACGTCAGCACTGGTGCTTTTGTTCTTTTGGATGTGTGCCAGTCTCTGGTGTGAGATGACATCTCATTGTTGTTTTGATTTGCATCTTCCTGATGACTAGCAATGTGGATCATTTTTTCATGTGCTTTTAGCCATTTGTATTTCTTTTCTTTTGGGGGGGTCACACCCAGCGATGCACAGAGGTTACTCCTGGATCATGTACTCAGGAATTATTCCTGGCGATGTTCAGGGGACCATATGAAATGCTGGGAATCAAACCCTGGTTGCCTGCATGCAAGGCAAATGCCCTTCCGCTGTGCTATCTGTGCTATCGCTCCAGCCCTGTATTTCTTTTGAGGAAACTTGATCAGAATTCTTAAGCTCTCTCTGTATTTATTGCACTATTGATACAATAAATGAGGATTTTTCACATTCTTTTTTTTTTCTTTTTGGGTCACACCCGGCGATGCACAGGGATTACTCCTGGTTCTGCACTCAGGAATTACCTCTGGTAGTGCTCAGGGGACCATATGGGTTGCTGGGAATCGAACCCGGGTCGGCCACGTGCAAGGCAAATGCCCTACTCCAGCCCCACACATTCTTTTTTTAAAATGGTAAGATAAAGTGACACAGAAAGTCTCTTGCCCCCACTCCTGGCTGTCTTCCCCTGGGCCCCTCAGAGGGGGTGGGCCTCAGTTTTCCTCCCCCTTCCCACCCTGAGCAGAGCTGCCGAGGCTGAAGACCTCTGGAGCCTAGCCACAGACATGCTCAAGGCCCCTCCCCACACGTTCAGATGAGCCTCATGCATGAAGCAACCGGCAGAGGAACCCAGGTGTGTGGGACCCAGGGCTGAGACCTCCAAGCCTGCTCGGATAGGGACTGGGCTTCTTCTGCCCAGATTTCCCATTTCCCAAGTAGCTAGGCAGTCACACCCAGGGACTCCCCCTGGCGCCGTGTAATCCCACCAACAGCCAACATCCAGAGGCTATAAGACCAAGCTCCCAAAGTTCTCCCTCTGGTAGAACCTGGCAAGCTACAGAGAATTTCCTGCCCCCAGGGGAGAGCCTCACAAACTCCCCATGGTGTATTTATATGCCAAAACCAGTAACAATGATGGGTCTTATTCTCCTGACCCTGAAAGAGCCTCCAATGCAGCACCATTGGAAAGGATGAGTAAAGGGAGGCTTCTAAAATCTCAGGGCTAGGGCGAATGGCGATGTTACTGAAACTGCTCGAGAAAATCAACGATCAACAGGATGATGGTGATGATGATGATGAGTAAGATAAAGAAATAATTATTGCTTTTTTTGGGGGGACACATCTAGCTGTGGTCCTCAGAGCTTACTCTTGGCTCTGTGTTCACTCCAAGAGGAGCTCGGGGACCATATGGGCTACTGGGGATCAAATTCTGGTTGACCGTGTGCAAGGCACATAACCTACCCACTGTACTATCTCTCCAGTCCCAATTTTTAAGTAAAATCATTTGTTGAGGGAGGATACTGACTCTGATTCTCCAGAGATAGAGAGACAGGAGAGAAGGGTGGGAGGGGGAGGTCAAGAGCAAAGGAAAGAATGGAACTGGAGAGAGAAATAACACAGCTGATTAGGCACTGGTCCTGCACGCAGCCAACCTGGGTTCAATCCCCGGCCTCCCATATAGTCCTCTGAGCACTGTCAGGAATTATTCCTGAACACTGAACTAGGAAGTGGCCCTGAACACAGCCAGGAGTGCTACCCCAACCTCCCCCCAAAAAAAGAGTAAAGGAAATTTGAGGCCTAAAGCAGTAGTCTTCAACTACCGGTTTACAGACCAGCACTGGTCCATGTGTGTAAAAGCCACTGGTTGTATTGCCTTGGTTATTAGAACTCTTCTGTGGACTGCTATGCTGGACAGGTGCTGGGCATTGAAGAAGGCTGCCCTAGCGGACATGGGCAACTCCAGGGTGCAGTGCTGAAAGTCAAGGAGAGATTGAATATCCAGAGTTAGGGTGCGGGTGATCCCAGAGTAGTACATGGGATTTTTGTTTTTACAATGTAATAGCACAGATTTTTAAAGGCCTATGACCATAACATTAAGCTATAGGAAATTATTACTGGATGCATGTAATATTCTGAAGACTCTGTTTAGTGCCATTTTCAATATTAGCTCTGAAGGCACAGTCTTGTACCTTTATGATAACATTCACCACACCACAAATGGGTATATGTTTACCCGTTTCACGCACTACATCAGTTTTAGTTCCTATAGGAAAAGGAGCAGTTTCTCCTGTTTAAATCAGCTGTATCAGACATAATGGTGTCTTTGTTAAACATTTAGTCAAAAGAAAAGTTATTTATGTGTGCAAAATTATTGGTGGAGGTTACTAATTCTGGGTGTTCTGGGCTAAGGAATGCCTCAGGAGTGTAACTCAGGGTATGTATGACTAAAGGCCTCTGTGTTGCAAGTGTGAGGCCGTTTCGATGCCCAGTGCTACCCATATGCATCAACTATCCAGAGGGTAGTTTATTCCTGCACCGCTCTGCAACCTGGGAGCTCTAGGTGTGGCAGGTGTGTCCTTGCTAGTCCTTGTGTGCAAGGGCCGCAGCTAAAGCATGCAATCCCCCATTAGCATCACAACTAAAAGATTAAAGACATTGGCGGAGCACTGTCACTAGGAGTCCAACCCTGTGCAAAGGGGTGTGTGAACATCACAGCATCCCTCCACCCCTGGCCACTAAGTTAGTGAGACCTCTAGTGAAGCACTGTGTGTAAGCACTGCAGCCAAAGTGTGCCACCCTCTGGGCTGGTGACATAGTACCAGGGTTAAGGTGCTTGCCTCGCATCCTGCTCACCCCAGTTCAAATCCCCACCACCCACAGAGTCCCCCTGAACACAGTCAGGAATAGCCCTGAGCCTGCCCTAGTATGTGCCCCCACCTGTCACAAAAAAAAGAAAGAAAAAGAAAAGGGAAGAAAAGGAAAGGAAAGAAGAGAAAAGAAAAGAGAAGAGAAGAAAAGAAAAGAAAAGAAAAGAAAAAAGAAAAGAAAAGAAAAGAAAAGAATAGAAAAGAAAAGGAAAGAAAAGAAAAGAAAAGAAAAGAAAAGAAGAAAAGAGAAAAGAAAAAAGTGCACCACTGCAGTAAACACCAGGAGCATCTTATCTTGTGTAGCCCCTGATGCAACACCAACACCAGAGGGCAGAGACCCGGAGAAATAAATGTTCTATTTGTTCTGTTTTGGATTTTTTTGTTGTTTTGTTTTTAGGCAATGCTCAAGGCTTATTCCTGGCTTTTCTAGGGGCACCATATGGGGTCCCAGGGATGGAACCTGGTCAGCTGCATGCAAGGCAAGTGCCCTACCAGATATACTCTCTCCAGCCCCATGTAAATGCTTATTTAAAGGGAAGTGGTTCCGAATTTTTTTTTTTATTGAGTCACCATGTGGAAAGTTACAAAGTTTTCAGGTTTAAGTCTCAGTTATAAAATGCTCGAACACCCATCCCTTCACCAGTGCACATATTCCACCACCAAGAATCCCAGTATAGCTCCACCCCGCACCCCCACACCCCT
The DNA here is from genome assembly GCF_027595985.1 of Sorex araneus. Taxonomy (NCBI): domain Eukaryota; kingdom Metazoa; phylum Chordata; class Mammalia; order Eulipotyphla; family Soricidae; genus Sorex; species Sorex araneus. The sequence goes on along the minus strand of NC_073306.1, from coordinate 179,566,122 downwards.
AACCCCCCACCCTTAGCCCCCCCGCCTGTGTAACTAATAAATTTCACTTTACTTTCACTTTGATTGCATTCAATATTTCAACAAAACTCACTATTATTGTTTGGAGAGTCTCTCCCCTAAAGTCCAACCTGCTGAAAAGGAAGCATTAGATAATTTGTTTTCCATTGCTGAGAATGAAGAGGTATGAGGTCGAGTGACCACACTTAGTGGCCTCTCGGTTTTGGGTTTCTGTATTTTAGTATTTTAGTAACTAAGTCCAGAGAGATATCTGCCAGAAGTTGCATCATTGCCAAATTGTACTTCTCAGTTACATTATATTCCACATATGAGTGCAATCTTTCTATGTCTGTCTCTTTCTTTCTGACTCACTTCACTCAACATGATACTTTCCATGTTGATCCATTTATATGCAAATTTCATGACTTCATGTTTTCTGACAGCTACATAGTATTCCATTGTGTAGATGTACCAGAGTTTCTTTAACCAGTCATCTGTTTTGGGGCACTCTGTTTTTTTCCAGATTCTGAACCAGTCGGCATTCCCACCAGCAGTGAAGAAGAGTCCCTTGAGTCCCTTTCTCCCCACATCCACGCCAACACCGGTTGTACCTCCCCCTCCCCACCTCCCCCCCCTCCGCTGTCTTCCTCGGACCCTGGCTCCACCCTCTCTGAGCAATGCCCACCTAGACCTGGTTCCGAAATTTTTGTCCTCACCTGCTCACCTCCTCTCTCTTCCTGCCCTTGGGTCTGTGATCCCAATGAACACCAGGCCCACAGACTTAACCCCTGTGCTACCTCCCAGGCCCCAGGATCTTACATTTTATCTTGAAAGCACTGGGAAAAGCAAAAAAAATTTTTTTTTGTTTAAGCAAAGGAATGAAAATAAGGTCAGATATAAATTTCAGAAAAGTCACTTGACTGTGCAGGTCCCGCAACAGATAAGGAGTATAGTGACATGTATGAAGGCACTTGTAATAATCCAAGGCAGAATTATTACACCTGAACCACCCCTGAACCAAAATGGCAAAGGTGATGACAAGTACGAGATAGCAACTTCAAGAAGAAATAATAGAAATATGGAGTCACAGGATAGTGTTATGATGGAGCTATAGGACAGGGGGTAAGGTGCTGTAGAGCCCCTGCCTGCTTACGGTCTCAGAAACACCGCCAGGAGTGATCCCCTGAGTACAGGGGCAGGAGGAGCAAGCATTTCTGGGTGTGGCTTTAAAAATAAACAAACCACAGCATGAGGGCTAGAGAAACAGTTAAGCAGATAAAGTTCTTGCCTTGCACGTAGCTGGTCCAGGTTTGACCCCTCGAGTCACATATTGTTTCTTGAACCCTGCCAGGACTTATCCTTGAGCACAGAGCTGGAGTAAGCCCTGAGCACTGCTGGGTGTCACCAAATAAACAAATAAATGAATATCGTTAGAAACTAAGGAGGTCATTAAAGAGGGACAAGGCAAGAGCGACAGCAGTTTCTAACGTTGGT